>NC_088792.1:288552196-288784067 GCF_011386835.1 Chrysemys picta bellii | reverse complement strand
ATTTTTGGAGCTGTGGCCTTGGTGAGCAGGCACCCAAGATGATCAGTCAGGGACCCAGGCCAGGCCTCCAGCCGGGACCCCCCGTCCAGCAGTGGGTGCCGCCTGCTGCTCGCTGGAGACAGCGAAATCATCCAGTACGTGTAGGGCTGGCTGTGGGGCTCTTGTGGCCGTGGGGCTCTTTCTGCAGGGCTCTGCTTTGGCCTTTGAAATGGGCCAGCTCCCACCACACAGACTCATTGTAACAGAATCATTCCCTGGGGGGAGGGAGGGGTTTGCTGCGAGGCCGCTGTCCTCAGCTTCCAGTCCAAGCCCCCGGCCTGAACATCTTAGACCAGCCATGGCCCCTGGGATTCCAGCCAAGTGCAGCCTAGTCCCTGGCTGGGGGGTGCCCAGGCAAGCGGCTTCCCTCCTCGGCTTGGTTAGCAGCCCGCAGGGCTGGTTCAGTGGGAATACGAGTGAACAGATTCCTCAGCCCCTGCTGCAATCCCAGCGCCACACGTCATGTGGACACGGACTTGGCCCCAGAAGACCCAGATCCCATGGCCAGACAGGACCAGTGTGACTATCCAGGCCAGAGACCTGCTCCTAGATCATTCCCAGAGCAGAGCTGTCAGAAACACGGCCAGGCTGGATTTTGATCCGGCCAGTGATGGAGAATCCACCAGGACCCTGGGCAAGTTGGTCCAGGGGTGAATTACTGTCACTGCTAAAACGTCACTCCTTGTTTCCAGGCTGAATGTGTCTCGCTTCGACTTCCAGCCACTGGATGGTGTTGGACCTTGTCACGGAGTGTGGGGGAGCCAGGGCCCTGCACCCCCAATTCCTGCGATTCACCGGGACTCTCAGCCAGCCAGTAACACAGAAGGTTTATTAGACGACAGGAACACAGTCCCAAGCAGGGCTTGTAAGTACAACCAGGACCCCTCAGCCAGGTCCCTTTGGGGGGCAAGGAGCTTAGACCCCAGACTTGGGGTTCCCTGCCTCTTCCCAGCCAGCCCAAACCTGAAAAAAAACCCTCCAGCCGACTCACTCCCCTCCCCCCGGCTCCTCTTGTAGCCTTTGTCCAGTTTTCCAGGCAAAGGTGTCACCTGGCCCCATCCCCCTCCTAACTCAGGTATCCCTCAAATAAAGTCATCTCCTGCTCTCCCATCCCCCATGCAGACAGTCCAGTAAAACTAGACGACATTCCCAGGTCAGTCCACCCCGCTCCCTACTGCATCACAAACCTTCCTCAGCTAGACTGAAAAGTCCATTCTTACATTTCTGTTCCCCCGACAGGTACTTACAGACTGGGATCAAACACCCGGAACCCTCCCTTTGTTCAGCTAAACAGCTGGAGCTCCCTGATTCTCTCGCTCTAAGGCAGGTTTCTAACCCTTTAATCATTCTCGGGGCTCTTCTCTGACCCTCCCCAATTTACCAACATCCTTCTGGAATTGTGGCCACCAGAACTGGACCCAGGGTCCCAACAGCGCTCGCCCCAGCGCTGAATGCAGAGGTAAAACCTCTCTGTTCCTCCCGGGATTCCCCTGTTTCTACGCTGCAGGATCCCAGTAGCCTCTGGCACACAGCAGAACACCAGGCGCTCACGTTCAGCTGATTATCCACCATCCTGGTCGGAGTTGCTGCTTCCCGGGACAGAGGCCCCCAACGTGGAAGTACGGCCCTGGTGACTCATGGCTGCGTTCCCGGCCTCCAGGCTGAATTGCTGTAATTCATTTCTTGTGGGAACAAGGCCGCACGCCCTGGCAGATCTCCAGTTGCGGCCGAGCGCAGCCGCCTGTCTGCTCAGCAGCACGGGTCACCAGGAGAGCAATCACCCGCTGCTCCAGCCTCAGCACTAACCCCACACGCAGCAGAGCCTAGTTCCAGGTCATGGGCTCTCTCCTCCCGATCCTCAAAGCCCCCTGCACTGGCCTGGCCCAGTAACCCAAGAAACCCGCCAGGTCCTACGGGGACAGACGGGCAGGCCGAGCGCAGGAGCTGGCTATTAACCAGGAGCCGAACCCAGGCTGCCCTGGGCCTCGCTGCGCTGAGTGCCACGTGTGGAGCTCAGCTCTGGGCCACAGACACCAGCTCCCGCACGGCTTTCCCGTCCCTCCGACCGCCTCCAGCACCGTCACCTCCACTCCAGGACGGAGGGCGGACAGGGGACTGTTTGGGACTGGGAGTTGTTCATAGATCACAATGAGAGCAGCTACATCAGCACCAGGACAGACACGACCTGTCACGCCTGCCCCAGCACTGTGCCAGGGGCCGGCAATCAAAGGGGCTGGTTAGTCACACTCCTGGCGCTGTGCAGAGTGCAGGCACCACATGTGGGGACATGCCCCAGGCTCCAGCAGAAGGGAAGGGTTCCAGCAGCTGTGTCCATGTGCTTTGGCATGCGGGGAGCCGGCGTGGGATACACTCCGGGGGGCTGGGACGCGCAGGGAGCCGGCGTAGGATACACCCCAGGGGGCTCTGGCATGCGGGGAGCCGGCGTGGGATACACTCCGGGGGGCTGGGACGCGCAGGGAGCCGGCGTAGGATACACCCCAGGGGGCTCTGGCATGCGGGGAGCCGGCGTGGGATATGCACCCCGGGGGGCTGGGGCATGTGGGGAGCTGGCGTGGGATATGCACCCCGGGGGGCTGGGGCATGTGGGGAGCTGGCGTGGGAGACGCACTCCGGGGGGCTCGGGCGTGCGGGGAGCCGCTACTTGTCAGTGCCTGCGTGGCTCTGGCTGCTCCCCCGTTAGCCGCAGCTGGGCCCAGCCTCTCCAGCAGCCGGACCCGGCCTGCGGAACTCCCGGCCACAAGGTGGGGGGGGGGGGGGCGGAGGGATCAGACACGCCCTCTCCACCCCTCCCCACCAGTCCCGCCCCGTCGAGCTTCAGGGGCGGGGCCATCTCAGGGCACCGCCCATTCTGCCCACCACTGCGACGGGGGCCTGCGGACCAATCAGCGAGCGCTATGTAGTAAGGGGGCGGGGCATGGATCCGCCGTCAGAGCTGGGCGGGAGAGAGGCGCCGCCATCCAGGCGGGCCAATCGGCGTTCGCCCTGATTGAGGGGGCGGAGCCTGGGAGCGGGCGGGCCAATCAACGTGCGGGTGAGTGAGGGGCCGGGGTGGCGGCGGCCCGTGGCGGCGGTGGCGGACGCTGACAACGGCGGTCATGGAGCTGCGGCGGACGGTGAGGAGAACTGCGGGCCCCACGCCTGGGCGGGGGCTGCCGGGACCGGACCCCGGGGCCTGGGTCCACCTGGCTGCGGGGCGGGAGGCGGCCGGGGCTGGGGCTGGGACTGGGACTGGGACTGGCAGCTCCTCCGCCCGCGGGCTGGCTATTGTGTGCATTACGGTACCGCCCCGGTGCTTCCCGCGGGCTGGCTATTGTGTGCATTACGGTACCGCCCCGGTGCTTCCCGCGGGCTGGCTATTGTGTGCATTACGGTACCGCCCCGGTGCTTCCCGCGGGCTGGCTATTGTGTGCATTACGGTACCGCCCCGGTGCTTCCCGCGGACTGGCTATTGTGTGCATTACGGTACCGCCCCGGTGCTTCCCGCGGGCTGGCTATTGTGTGCATTACGGTACCGCCCCGGTGCTTCCCGCGGACTGGCTATTGTGTGCATTACGGTACCGCCCCGGTGCTTCCCGCGGGCTGGCTATTGTGTGCATTACGGTACCCCCCACCCCTGCTAACCACTTCCAAGGGCTGTATATTGTATGATTACGGTACCCCCCAACCGCCCCGGTGCTGCCCGCGGGCTCGTTATTGGGTGCGTTATTGTACCTCCTCCCCCCCCCGCCCCCGTGCTTTCCGAGGCCTGGTTATTGGGCGCATTACGGTACCACCCCCGCCCCCTGCTTCCCGAGGGGTCCATTACAATTGGATCCATTACTGTGTGCATTACGGTACCGCCCCCCTTCCCTAGGGCTGGTTGTTATGTGCATTACGGTACCGCCCCCCTTCCCTAGGGCTGGTTGTTATGTGCATTACGGTACACACCCCTCATGGTGCCAGGTTCTGTACCGGCCCGGGGCGCCCACAGTCCGAGAGCCCCAAGCTCTGTGCTGCCAGGTTCCCTCCCGCCCCGTCCTGCCATAGACGCTAGCACGTGGCAGGCACCTCTGTGCCCAGCCAGTGTGGACGGGGCAGGGGAGGCGGATGTCTGCTCCCGGGCGGTGCAGCCTGATCTGCCCCAGACGTGGCCCCACGTGGCACCGGGGACCCTTGCCAGGCAGGGCTGGTGTCTCGGAGCGCTCGCTCCCGGGACAGGGGAGGCCGTTTGCGCCCGGGCACCAGCTCTGCCCCCCGCGCCTGGCACTGGAAAAACACCACGAGGCTGATTAGGAAACAACTTTCTGAAGGCGACTTGCCAAGGCCGGCTGGGGGCTGTGCCGGGGGGCTGCGGCTGCAGCCTTGAACCGCTCTGCCATGGGACAGGCGGGAGGCCCCTTGATTTCATGTTCCCTCCCCCCCTCAAGGACAAGTTGTGAATCCGGCCTGAGGCTGGAAATGGGGAAACAGCCGCCTGCTCCTTGCGAGTGCCCGTGCCGGGCTCCCAGACAGGGTGGGGGGTGCCCCATGGTGCTTCCCGGTGTGGGCTGGCAGGGAGCAGTCAGGGTGGCAGATCTGCCGCCTCTCCTCTCGCTGGATGGCATTGGGGCGGGCGCGAAGGCGGGAGCCAGGGCAGTGTGCAGTCAGCGCCCACGGGGGGAAGCTGCGGGCAGGGACTGTCTGGGCTGGGCACTGTGCCAGGGGACCCTATGCCAGGGATGGGCAGCGGGCAGGACCCAACCCCCCCCCCCCGGCTTCACACAGCCACCCCAAGTGGAGGACCCGACCCCCCCTCTCCCGGCTTTGCCCACCCACCCCAGGGACAGGACCCAACCCCCCCCCCCAGCTATGCCCACCCACCCCCTGGGGGCAGGACCCAACCTCCCCCCCCCGGCTTCACACAGCCACCCCAAGTGGAGGACCCGACCCCCCCTCTCCCGGCTTTGCCCACCCACCCCAGGGACAGGAACCAACCCCCCCCCCCCAGCTATGCCCACCCACCCCCTGGGGGCAGGACCCAACCTCCCCCCCCCCCCAGCTATGCCCACCCACCCCCTGGGGGCAGGACCCAACCTCCCCCCCCCCCCAGCTATGCCCACCCACCCCCTGGGGGCAGGACCCAACCTCCCCCCCCCCGGCTATGCCCACCCACCCCCTGGGGGCAGGACCCAACCTCCCCCCCCCCGGCTATGCCCACCCACCCCCTGGGGGCAGGACCCAACCTCCCCCCCCCCGGCTATGCCCACCCACCCCCTGGGGGCAGGACCCAACCTCCCCCCCCCGGCTATGCCCACCCACCCCCTGGGGGCAGGACCCAACCTCCCCCCCCCCCCCCCCCGGCTTCACACAGCCACCCCAAGTGGAGGACCCGACCCCCCCTCTCCCGGCTTTGCCCACCCACCCCAGGGACAGGACCCAACCCCCCCCCCCCAGCTATGCCCACCCACCCCCTGGGGGCAGGACCCAACCTCCCCCCCCCCCGGCTATGCCCACCCACCCCCTGGGGGCAGGACCCAACCCCTCCC
Organism: Chrysemys picta bellii; assembly: GCF_011386835.1. Taxonomy (NCBI): domain Eukaryota; kingdom Metazoa; phylum Chordata; order Testudines; family Emydidae; genus Chrysemys; species Chrysemys picta. Next base: position 288,778,503 of record NC_088792.1, on the reverse strand, counting down.
CCTGGCTTTGCCCACCCACCCCCTGGGGGCAGGACCCAACCCCCCCCCGGCTATGCCCACCCACCCCCTGGGGGCAGGACCCAACCCCTCCCCCCTGGCTTTGCCCACCCACCCCCTGGGGGCAGGACCCAACCTCCCCCCCCCCCCCGGCTATGCCCACCCACCCCCTGGGGGCAGGACCCAACCTCCCCCCCCCGGCTATGCCCACCCACCCCCTGGGGGCAGGACCCAACCTCCCCCCCCCCCCCCCGGCTTCACACAGCCACCCCAAGTGGAGGACCCAACCCCCCCCCCGGCTATGCCCACCCACCCCCTGGGGGCAGGACCCAACCTCCCCCCCCCGGCTATGCCCACCCACCCCCTGGGGGCAGGACCCAACCCCTCCCCCTGGCTTTGCCCACCCACCCCCTGGGGGCAGGACCCAACCCCTCCCCCCTGGTTTGCCCACCCACCCCCTGGGGGCAGGACCCAACCCCTCCCCCCTGGCTTTGCCCACCCACCCCCTGGGGGCAGGACCCAACCTCCCCCCCCCCCCCCCGGCTATGCCCACCCACCCCCTGGGGGCAGGACCCAACCTCCCCCCCCCCGGCTATGCCCACCCACCCCCTGGGGGCAGGACCCAACCTCCCCCCCCCGGCTTTGCCCACCCACCCCCTGGGGGCAGGACCCAACCCCCCCCCCCTGGCTTTGCCCACCCACCCCCTGGGGGCAGGACCCAACCCCTCCCCCCGGCTATGCCCACCCACCCCCTGGGGGCAGGACCCAACCCCTCCCCCCGGCTTTGCCCACCCACCCCCTGGGGGCAGGACCCAACCTACCCCCCCCCGGCTTTGCCCACCCACCCCCTGGGGGCAGGACCCAACCCCTCCCCCCTGGCTTTGCCCACCCACCCCGTTGTGCTGCTCGGGCTTCGTGCCGGCGTTTGGCTCCGGTGGCTGTTTGGTCTCTAGAACCTTTTGAAGAATGAACCACAAGCGCACCGAGTGCAGCCGGCTCGGCGCCCGCGGGGCTCGGTCCGGCTGCGCTGCTCGGGCTCCCCCGCCACGGAGGGGTGGGAAAGCGTTCTCCTAGGCCGGCCGGCCCAGACCCAAACGCCCAGCCAGACCCCGGCCTGCACCTGCTTTCCACTTCCCCAGGGGTTGAGGCGATCTGCTCCCCAGGCACGTGTGGGAGACACAACACCTGTTCGCACAGCACGGCAACGCAGTGCTGATCCCAACAATCCGAGCAGGCCGCTCGCTCTGCACGCGATGTCTCCGCCTGCCCCGGGGCAGGACGAGGTCTCACTGCGTCCTCACCTCCCGTGCCCCAGCGCAGTCAGCTGGTGGGAAGTGGGCCTGCTCGGCAGGACTCCTGGGTTCTGCTGTAGGGTCCCCAGATGGCAAGTGTGGAAAATGGGGACGGGGTGGGGGCTGATCGGAGCCTGTGTAAGGCAAAGCCACGAATATCGGGATTGTCCCTATAAAATCAGGACAGCTGGTCACCCTAGTTCCGTGCTCTGCCACTTGTCGTGTGCCGGGGGCAAGTCATGTCTAGTCCCCCCCTCTGCAGAATGCAGGTGGTTCCCGGGGAGGCTGCACTAGTGAGTCCTCGTGCGCTGCTCTGCACAGCTGTGGGTGGTGTTCGCGGACAGCCGCTGGCTGCAGCTGTGCTGTCGAGGCGGCAGGCGGGTGCTGGTGCTCCGCTCTGGGATGCTGTGGCTCTGATGGCCGGCGTCGGGCACGTTCTGGGTGTGGTTGTGACCAGCAGTGCCGTGAGCTGCCCTCACGAGAAGCGTGGCTGGCGGTGCAGCCAGGGGATGGCTCGGTGCAGCTGGGCCTGGTGGGACGGGCAGGCTGCCAGCTCTGGGCCTCACCGTGGTTCCCTGGGAGCAGCTGGGGAAGCTCTGGTTGGTGCCCCAGGAATGTCTCGGGCCCTGGCAGCTCCGCGCTGCCCGGTGGCAGTGAGTTCCGCAGGCAGTGCCCAGGGCGGCCGTTCCTCCCCTGCACTGTCAGAGTCCCACTGATCTTTGTGCCTTGGCCCCCAGGTGCAGCTCTGCCGTTTTCACTCCCTCCTGCTGCAGAGGAGGTGCCCATGGCAGCCGCCCGCCCTGCACTGCAGTCAGGGGGCCAGCCCTCCGATGTCACGGTAAGCTCTTCGCCGGGGAGCCCTCCAGACCGGCCCCTTTCTTGGACAGGGCCTTGGGTCGGGGGGTGTGTGTCTGTCCCCTTGTTACCCACTTGGGTGTGTTGGAAACGCTCCTCCCCACGGTGCTCACCCCATGCCCCACCCCGGGCCTGTCTGCGCCCGCCTGCCGGGCGGGTGTGAAATAATGGGGGGGCCACGCTGAGATTGCTCAGTCAGGGCAAACTGCAAAGACTGGTGGGTTATTCACCCAGCCGGCCGCAAACCAGCTTCTCTAATACCTTAGTGGTGACCCCAGAGCCAACACACAGCTCCCCGAGAGCGACCCAGCCCTGGGCTCCCCCCGACAGCCCAGTCAGGCACAATGAGGAGTGCTGAAAATCATGTTCATCGTGTATAAAGTTCTACCAGTCACCAGGGATCGGACGCGTCATCCCCTAGCTCACTGGCTGGCTCAGCTCTTACCCAAACGCGCTTCCAGCCAGCGATTCTTAACCACTCTCAGATTTCTTAAACGAGACCAGAGAGGATCATGGTTAAAAGCTGGTTATACATCCGGCTATGAACAAACTCGTCGATCAGTTTCACAGCAGACCTGGTGAGCTGCTGAGTGCAAAAAGCTCTTTCCAGAATCGGTTCCTCGGGTTCCCGTCCCTGTGCAGAGTTTGTTCTAATTCTGCCACAAGGAGGAGCAGGGGGCTCCAGACTGGAGCGGGAGACCTCAGCTACGGGATCAGGGCCCTGGAGTTCCTGTATAGATCTCCGGCCAGCTGCGACAGCGTCTGGCCAGCAGGCGTTCCTTGGGTGGAGCTTTGCAGTAAAACCTCCTGTTGGTTGTGTCTACACAAAAACATTGTGGCTTTGCAGTAAAGTCACATCGGATACTCCTTCATGAAACGTAGGAGCCAGAGGTGCAGTACGGGGGGCCATGAGGGTCATGTGCGGTCCCCGCGTGTCCCGTCCCCCCCCGCGGGTCCCTCGCCTTTTTTTCCATCAGCCCCCATGTCCCCCCCTTTTGGGCAGTGCCCCCCCAAGGCTCTGGGGTACGCAGGGCCTTCGCCCCCGCACCCCTTTTTTCTACTGGCGCCTCTGATAGGAGCCTTGTCTTATAACAGGCTTAATCAAAAGTGATACGAGCTACGAAAGCGAGATCTTAGAAGAGTGTTGCCATTTTCATAATGTAATCGAAATAGTGTACGGATAACTGATAATTCATCACTAGTGTGTAATGAGCCTGTCAGAAAAACACATTTGATATTTCCAAGATCGCTGCTTTATTAGCCTATGCTGAGGTAAGGGAGAAAGTCCCGGGAAAGATGCATTTTTCGGAGGGGGTTGGCGAGACTTGACATTTCCGTGAACGGGGTTTGCAGGTTGTTACAGTTTGGGGACAGGGCCCGGCTGGTTACCTGGGTAACCTCTGACACGAGCAGGCACGCAGCCAATTAGAGTTCGTCGCTAATTGTCTCCCAACACAGGTCTGGTCTCTGCCGCGGCTGGATTTGTTTGTAAGGACTGGTCCAATGGCCGTTTACAGACTTCTCTAATATGTCTGGAGAGGGAGATTTGGGTCCTTTCGCCTACTAGTCGTGTGACCCTGTCAGGCTCCCTGTCACGGGGGGTTGGGCACTGCCCAGGCCTGGCAGCCTCCCCGCTGCCCGCCCTGCTGTGCCGCCAGCCGAGGCCTGTTTGGAGAGGGTGTGGCCTGGCTCTGCTGCACTGGGGGGGCGGGGAGGGGGTCCCAGGGGCCGTGGAGGTCACGAGAGTGGGGCAGTCACGGGGGGCATGGCGGGGAGGGGCAGTGGTAGCCACAGGGGGGGCAGGGCAGTCACGTCAGGGGGCTGGAGGTCATGGGGGACTCTCACCGCTGTCCCCTTGTCCCCCCCAGCTGGCGCCAGCGCAGGGGGCTGCTGTGGAAGGTGCTGCTGGCTGTGGGGCTGGTGCCGACCCTGGCGGCCGGGATGTGCTACGGCCTGGCTGACGCCCAGAAGCGGAGGAAGATGCGGCTGCTGGTGGAGGGTGTCGGGCGCTTCCGCAGGTGGGTTTTGGCCGGGCCCAGGTACAAGGGGCTCCCTCTACACGGGCGTCCAGGTGACTCTAGGGCCTGGGGAAGGCGCAAGCTCCCAGGCCCCACTGCAGGGGGAATCAGGACTCCTGGGTTCTCTGCCGGCCCCAGGCTCCGCGTGCCCCCGGGCCAGTCGTCCCCCCTCCTTGCCATGGCTGTGCTGAGCCATCCCGCCCTGTCCCTGCAGGTCCCTGACCCTGGGCGTGCGGATCTCATGGGATTACTGGTGGACGGCCTCTGTGAAGCTGGCGGGCGTGGACAAGGTATGTTCCCTGCCGCATGGGGACCCACATGTCCCTTGGCTGTGAGCCGGTGCCAGTCCCCTCCCAAGCCAGACGGGTCACTGCCAAGCACCCCGATCCCACGGTGATGGGCATGGCGTCCGTGTGCTGGGGGGCACAGATGCTGCCTGGACGGGGTGGAGGGGTTTTCAGAGGGGGAGCCCCTCTGCTGCCGCTGGGATCCTGGGCAGGTCCCGTCTCCCTGGCCGTGCAGCCCCCAGGGTGCAGCGCCCCCTGCTGGTGTGTGTGTCCCTCCATCGCAGCCCTGTTACCCCTCTTTGCTTGGGACATGCCCCCTGCTGGCCGTGTCCCGCCGGTGCTAACGGCTGCTCCCCGCCTTGTGTCCCTGTCGTCAGAACAGCTCAGCGTACAAGGAGGTGATGTCAGCCTGTCACCAGCGGGCGGCCGACAGGCTGGTGCAGGGCGCCATCCGCAACGGGGGTCTGTACATCAAGCTGGGCCAGGGCCTGTGCGCCTTCAACCACCTCCTGCCGCCCGAGTACATCAGCACCCTGCGCGTGCTGGAAGACCAGGCCCTCAAGAGGGGCTGCGGGGAGGTGAGCGCCGGCTCCCCAGGGCGTAGCGGCGGGCTCTGCGGGGCTCGTGGAGACGGGGTGCGGGGAGGTGAGCGCCGGCTCCCCGGGGCATAGCGGCGGGCTCTGCGGGGCTCGTGGAGACGGGGTGCGGGGAAGTGAGTGCCGGCTCCCCGGGACGGAGCGGCGGGCTCTGCGGGGCTCGTGGAGACGGGGTGCGGGGAGGTGAGCGCCGGCTCCCCAGGGCCGAGTGGCGGGCTCTGCGGGGCTCGTGGAGACGGGGTGCGGGGAGGTGAGTGCCGGCTCCCCGGGACGGAGCGGCGGGCTCTGCGGGGCTCGTGGAGACGGGGTGCGGGGAGGTGAGTGCCGGCTCCCCGGGGCCGAGTGGCAGATTCTGCGGGGCTCGTGGAGACGGGGTGCGGGGAGGTGAGTGCCGGCTCCCCGGGGCCGAGTGGCGGGCTCTGCAGGGCTCGTGGAGACGGGTTGCGGGGAGGTGAGTGCCGGCTCCCCGGGCCAGAGCGGTGGGCTTTGCGGGGCTCGTGGAGGTGAGTGCCGGCTCCCCGGGGCGTAGCGGCGGGCTCTGCGGGGCTCGTGGAGACGGGCCTCTCCTCAGGCACCCCCACTGTCTCCAGGGCAAGGGGCCGAACTGGGAGCCTCCTCTGCCCCTAGCTTCCCCCAGCTGCACCGGGGGTGGGCTGGGCAGAGCTCTCGTCTACACACCACTGAGCACCCGCCTGGGCCCCCCGCCTTCTGGAGCATGGGCACTGGCTACTCCTGCAGGCTGGGTGAGGGGGACCCCTGCCTGACAGACCCTACCAACTCACAGCACACAGGGTACAGCTGGAAACTCCGGTTTGGTCTCCGCTGCCTTGGGGCTGCTCAGCCCCTGCGTGTGGCATCTCTGGCTGCCCCTGCCCACTCTGGGCATGAGCCGGTGCCGGAGGGCAGCTCCCTGACGGCCAGCCCTCCCCATCTCCTGCCGCAGGTGGATAAGTTGTTCCTGGAAGATTTCAAAGCCACGGCCGCCACGCTCTTCCAGGAGTTCGACTACCAGCCCATGGCCGCGGGCAGCCTGGCCCAGGTGCACAAGGCCCGGCTCCCGGACGGCAAACTGGTGGCTGTGAAGGTGCGTGAGCCAGAAGGGTGGGTGTGGCTGACCTCCCTCGCTGGGGCTGGCTCCATACTGGGGTCCTGGAGCCAGAGGGGCCCAGCTGCAGTCCTCTTCTGCGCTCCAGCCTGGGCTGAGAGCAGCCCCGCGTTGCTGGGTGGGAGGCTCAGGCTGATGGAAGGGGCCTGCAGGGTGGAGGACAGGCCAAGACCCGAGGCAACTCCCAGGACTTCCCTGCAGCTGCTCCCCCAGGGCTGGGCCTGGGGCCGGGAGGGAGAGGGGGGCTCTGCCCCAGGCAGCGGTGTGCAGCGCCCCATCCCTGGTTGGCTCCGTGGGGCTGCAGTCTGAGCCCTGCCTGCAGGGGGTGCTGCCAACACGAGGCCCCCTGCTCTGCAGGCAGATGGGGCAGCATGGGGTGGGGGTGGTGAATTGCATTCTGGGACGGGGAGTCTCTGCAGGCCGCGCCAGCCCCTCGTGGTGCGGCTCAGCTGGGCCCTGGGATGCCCCGTCTGGCTGGGAGTCGCTGAGGGCAGCCAGCAGCTGAGGCGGGTTCCCAGCGCGCTCCGTCTCCGCCTCCCCAGGTGCAGTACATCGACCTGAGGGACAGATTCGATGGGGACATCCGCACGCTGGAGCTGCTGCTGGGCATCATCGAGTTCATGCACCCCAGCTTTGGGTTCAGCTGGGTCCTGAAGGTACCGGCGTCGCCCGATCCCCAGCTAGTGCTGCCAGCCGGCTCCTGCCCATGGCTCAGGCTGTTAGCATCCCAGGCCCGGAGCTCCCCTTCGTGCCGGCAGGACGAGGCACTGAGCGGAGAGCGACCCCATGCTCTGGGTGGCTCCCCCGGCAGAGGGTTGAAATGGGAGCAGTCGATGCCCCACGCTGTGGGATGTGTGCCCACCTTGGCATGAGAACACTCTCGCTAGCCCATCTGCTGGGGGCCCCTGGCCATGCCCCTGCCCTCTCTCTCCGCAGGACCTGAAGGGGACGCTGGCCCAGGAGCTGGACTTCGAGAACGAGGGCCGGAACGCGGAGCGCTGTGCCCGGGACTTGCACGACTTCCCCTACGTTGTGGTCCCCACTGTGCACTGGGACAAGTGCAGCAAGGTGCGGACGCAGGACAGCTGGGCCCGTCTCCCCTGCCCTTTCCTGTGGCCGGGTGGGTTTAGCCCCGGGAGGCAGCTGGGGTCGCCCCCTCACCACCAGACCAGCTCCTTCCCCCCAGGGGGCACAGGAGACCCCCTCGCCCTGGTAACTGGACCTGCCTGTACCCCGGGCCCGTAGCAGGGGGCGAGAAGCTGCTGGGCTGACACTAGTTCTCTGCTGGCTGCACGCTGGGAGAGCAGGGCCCCAGCCCCTCCTGACCCCCATCTGCTCCCCACAGAGAGTCCTGACGACAGATTACTGCGAAGGCTGTAAAATCAACGATGTGGAGAGCATCAGGGCGCAGGGGCTGGACCTCAAAGACGTGAGTGAGGCGCTGCAGTTCGGCGAAACGGGGAGCCCAGCTCCCTGGGGTGATTGGGGACCAGGAAGTAGGGCCCAACGGATTCTGTGAACCTGCCCCTGGGCATAGGGCTGCCACGTTTAAGCTCCCCCACCATGCTGCCGCTTGTAGTGTTCCTGTGGGCTGGGAGGGGGAGACAATCCACCCCAGAGGCAGCTGCATTCACCGGCAGGCAAAGCATGCCCCTTCTGCTGCAAGCGCTGTGGAATGGCTGAATGACGGCACTTGCTGAGGGGGCCATCGCTGTACCCTGCCCCGAGCCCCCTCGGTGAGACTCCCTCTGCCACCTTGGGGCGCTCAGCGGCTCACCCCCCGTCTCGCCCTCTTGCAGACCGCAGTCAAGCTGATCCAGATGTTTGCTGAGCAGATCTTCTACACGGGCTTCATCCATGCGGACCCGCACCCTGGGAACGGTACGGGGGCTGGGGAGCAGGGAAAGGCCCAGCACAGAGGCTGCGATAATGGCACTGCCCTCTCCCCTCCACGGGCGCCTTTGCCTGCGTGTCCCCTGCCCAGAGCGCCGAGGGGAGGCGGCTAGTGGCGGACACAGGCGCCGTGCAGTGACCCGCTCTGTGTTGCAGTGCTGGTGCGGAGGGGCCCCAACGGGAAGGCCCAGCTGGTGCTGCTGGATCACGGCCTCTACGAGTTCCTCAGCGAGAGGTAGGGAGCGGGCGGGGGGCCAGGGGGCAGCGCTCCAGGGCCCGTCTCCACCCCTCCGGGCAGGGAGGTGGGGCAGGCAGCCCTGGGTGACACGGAACCTCTCCCCGGGGCAGGGAGCGGACGGCACTGTGCAAGCTGTGGCGAGCCATCATCCTGCGGGATGACACTGGCATGAGGGCCTTCTCCGCCGAGCTGGGCGTGAAGGGTGAGTGGGGGCTTGGGGGACATGGTGAGGGGGCCCCAGGCAATTCCCATGCTGGGGGGGCAGGATTGAGTGGCTCAGACCCTCTGGCTGCTAGCCGGGGCCCTGCCCCGGCTCCCCTGACGGCCAGGCCTGGCCTCGCCCCGCCCCAGATTATTTCCTCTTCTGCGAGATCCTGATGCAGAGGCCCATCCACATGGGGCGGCTGAGGCTGGCTAACATCCTGACGCGGGAGGAGACGCTCTACATGCAGGCCATGGCCCGGCACCACTTCGATCGCATCATGCAGGTGCTCAAGGACCTGCCCCGGCCCATGCTCCTCGTCTTCCGCAACATCAACACCGTGCGCAGCATCAACATCGCCCTGGGCGCCCCCGTCGACCGCTACTTCATCATGGGCAAGAGGTGAGGGGGCTGGCCCCTGCCCGGCCCCACGCTGACACAGCTGGCTGTGCTGGCGTAGGGCTCTGCCCGGGCCTGACTGGCTCCTCTGTCCCCGCAGCGCCCTGAGAGGCTGGAGCAGGCTCACTGGCCACAAATCCTCCGGCATCCGCAGCCTCTTCTGCTGGTTCTGGGTGAAGTGGGAGACCCTCAAGTTCGAGATCGCCCTCAGGTAGGGGGGGCGTGCGGGCTCCCGCAGCGGGGCGCTGACTCGACCTAAGGGGTGCTGCTGGTACACACTCCATGCTGGCTCTCGCTTCCTCCCCAGGCACGAGACGTTCTCCATGAGGCTGATGGCCTCCCTCATTCACTTCCTCGCCTACGTGGGCTTCCTCTCCGAGAGCGACCAAATCTACGAGTACCTCCAGGCCTAGCTGAGCCACTGCGGAGACAGGCAGACCCAGGCCTGCTGCGGACTCGGGGATTGGCCGGATTGAACGCCAGGGGCAGCGCCTTGCCAGCGGGAGCCTGGGCCTTTCCCTGTGGCTGCACAGCCCCTCATCTTACCCTAATAAAACATGTATGCCTGTGGGCGCCCCACAGCGGGTGGTCAGTGGTGCTGCAAGGGGAGCGGCAGGGCGGGAGGAGCCAGGCCCCCTCGCTCTATGGCTTTCTGGCAGTTTGTACGGTGGGGCAGGGACACCCACTTCTCCAGCCAGGCTGCCCATACGGCGATGGCCCCTCCTGGCCAGCACCAGCGTCTCTCCCCGTGCCAGCCCTGTAAGCAGCCCCCCGCCAAACCCCCTCACCCAGCAAACACCACAGCCACGAGCACGTTGTGCTTTTTCTTTACAAACCCCTCCCAGTTCGTACAAAGCCGGGCCGGGCCTCCTAGCCCGGACGCCAAGGAATTTACAAGAGCTGGGGCAGGCGCTGGCCCCGAGTCCATTAGAAATGAGCCGTGACACGGTCGATTTCCAACAAGTCCTCCAGGATCTGCAGGGAAAGAAGCAGGCAGGTCAGGGGAGGGCCTCGCCCCTGGGGTTCCTGACTCACCCCGCTGGGATGGGGCCCTACTCACGATGTCTGGCGTGGTGCCGATCTTCTTGGCCAGCTCGTTGCGCTCCATGGCACTGAGGTAGAGGTAGCGGCTCAGCAGCTCCCCGTCCAGGATGTTGCGGACGGCGTTCTGCAGGATCCGGCGGTCCACGTGCAGCATCCTGCGGGAGAGGAGCTGCTGCTACCGGCAAGGAGGCTGGGGGAGCCAGCCGGGGAGGCCATGGTCTAGGATGGCCAGGGGAAAGGCACCGGGTGAAAGCCCCAGGTATCCCCCTGCAGGGGGGAGCTTGGTGAGCCTGGTGGGATGGCAGGTTTGTGCTACGGCCAAGAGGCCATGGGGGACCACACGGAGCCCCAGCTCCTCTCCCCAAGGGCCCTAGCAGAGGACACCCCCTCCCCCTGCCCTGCCTGGAGTCCTAGGAAGAGGCTAGCCTGGCCCAGGAGCCCCACAGCCTGCTTGGAGGTCTATCCCCCCTTGCAATAGAGGCCTTAGTGCAGCCCCACCCAGCACCTCCCTGGAGACACTTCACCACATCTCCCCTGCTACTGCCAAGGGACAGCTGAGCTCAGGGCCCTTCCCCTTGGCCGAGGGTACCGGGTACTGGCACCCGGCAGCTGATCCCTGCCCCTCCAATGTCAGACAGGCTAAATGCCATCTTTCCTTAAGGATCCCACAGAGCTCAGCCCAGATGCAGCCACCTCTGGGGTGGAGAGCAGCCATCAGGCGCACACCAGAGGAGGGGGTGTCTGGCCAATGGGCCGAGGTGGGGAGCAAGGTGCAGGGCGGTACCTGAAGGCTCGGGGGTTGAGGCCGGCATGGTGTGACAGCATGGTGGTGAGGGCGTTTTGCAGCATCAGCAGGCGCCGGTACGTCTTCTCCAGCATGGGCAGGAGGAGGCCGATCCCGCCGTCCAGCGTGGCTGGGGAGAGGAGAACGGCCCGGTCAGGGAACCCCGGAACGCCCCGCTTTGAGGGGAGGCTCCCTGGGCTGGGCCAGCAGTCGGGACCCAGGTGCCCCCTGCAAGATAACACCTTTCATTGCAGCAGGGGGCAGAACCCGGAGCGAGCCTGGCAGCTCCGGTTCTTTCCCCACCCACTAGCCCCACCATGTCCTACTCTGGACACCAGTGCTGGGACGCACTTCCCACGGCCCCAGGCAAGCCCCTGCTCCCATCACAGGCTGTGCACTGCCCCATGGCCCCACAGCTGCAGCTGATGCCCACTCCGCCCTTCCTCTCATTGGCCCCTCACTCCGACCCCATCTTCCCCCACGAGCCACCACACGGCTCCTCCGCTTCCCGGCACTGAACACAAGCTCCACCCACCTCCACGACCCCCCCCGGCAGACCTGGTCCACCCACCCACCCCTCTTCCTGCTTTGCCTGCCTCCCTGGCCCATGGCAGCCTGGCTGGAGGCCTCTGGGGCAAAGCCTCCAGAACACAGCCCCATGTGGATGGCAGGCGTGGAGACAGTCTCCACGTTCTCCACTCCGCAGAGGGCAAGCTGCTCGGCACAGGCACCGTCTCAGTTTGTACAGCCCCCGGCACAACAGGGGCGGGGCCCAGCCCGGCTGCTCCCCCAGCGCGTGGGCGGGGTCAGAACTGGGCGCAGCGCTGCCCTCTGCGGGCTGGAGCCGAACCTACCGAACCAGGTGATGTGCTTGCTCTCCCAGGCGCTGGACTTCTTGGTGCCGCCGTCGGTGGCCCAGCGGCAGGGCGTCCTCCAGAAGGTGTTGACGTGGGCGCCCACGTGAAAGTCGGCCCTGCGCAGCAGCCGCATCCCCCCGAAGCTCTCCTTGGCTAAGAGAAGGAGCGGGAGCAATTCCATCAGGGCGAGGTATGGCCCATGGAGACTACAGCTCCCAGCATGTTCCGCTCTGGAGGCGAAGGAGCACGGCATGCTGGGCACTGGAGTCTCCAGGGGCTGCAGTCCTGAAGGGGCTGGACTAGCCAGAGTCCTCACACTCCCACCCAGCCAGGGATGCGCGCCGGCAGGAAGGAATTTCCAGCCCCAGGTTCAGGGGGCTGCCGGGTGTTAGATGTTCCCGCGGGTTCCATGCTGGTCTTCGTTTACATGCAGCCCTACAGTATTATTATCCGGCGCTGCAGCAGGCCAGAATCAGAGCCACACGGGGAACGGCCACAGCGGGGCCGACAAATGGCCCATCTGGCCTAGTAACCCGTCTTCCCGCAGTGCCCGGTGCCAGGTGCTTGAGGTGCAATGAACAGAAGGGGGCGATTTCAGTGACCCAGCCCGTCAGCCAGTCCCTGGTTCTGGCAGCTGGAGGCTCACGGGGGTGTGTCCCTGGCTAATTAGACCCTGGGCTAATCAGAGGGCGGTGTAGCTGGATGGCTTGGCTCTCCCCCACAGAAGTTGGCCCAATTAAAGCTGTTCCCTTCCCCCCTTGTGTCTCTGACACGGCTCAGCCAGCAGCCACTGACGGACTTGGCACTTCTCCAGCCTTTTTGGTTGGGCTCCCAAAGCACCAGACACGTTCGAGTGTCATTGTGTCCATGCTAGAGGGGAAAGGACTGGCCCCCTCACAGTCCCAGAGCGAGTCATTGGGAGAGCAGGGGCTACCCCTGGTCCTGCGCGCTAGCCACCGGCCCCCGTAGGCAGGGTCCTGGCTAAGAAGTGGAGGGGGCGGAAGGCCTTACCTTCAGGCAGGTACATATAGACCATGAGGTTGCGATCGCGATCAGACACTGCGGGGAGAGAGCAGAGATCAGCAACGTTGCTCTGGGCAGCATTTCAGCCCCCACCAAACACTCAGAGCTACCCAAGAGCCCCCTGCCCTGGTGGGCACGCTCCAGCCCCCCTGCCCTGGGTCCAAACCTGGCTCCAGCCCCCATCCTGATCTGCCTGCGGCTGCTAGCTCTGCCCTCAACACCCCCCCACCCCCAGCAGCTCTCAGTCCTCGGCACAGTCACAACACTGAGCAGAGGGGGCCCAAGCAATTCCGGCCCCACCAGCTCGTCCAGCCGGGACTGGGGCTGCCCACGGGGGGTCTCCCCCCCCTTGCTGGCCTCCATGATCCCACGGCGCCAGGCAGGAGGCCTGGCCGAGCCCTACGTGCGGGGGATGGAGAAGGAGCAGAACATACCCAGAAAGCCCAGCTGGTCGGTGTCCACCATGAAGTCCACGCTGTACACCTCCAAGGGCTTGGCGTCCTGCGGCAGGAGAAGCAGGGGTCAGGGGGAAGCACACAGCCGCGGGCGGGGCCTAGCACTGCGTCAGGAAGTGATTGAGGGGCCAGGCTGAGCCCTGCTCTTGGCCCCGGGCAGCCCCCTCCTCCCCGCAGAGCCTCTCCACCCTCCCAGCTCCCCGGCCCCGGCCCCAACCCGCACCCGGCTGACGAGCGACAGCGTCTTGCTCTCCTCCTGGTAGCGCAGCAGCGAGATGCTCTTCATGACGTCGGCCGCCAGGATGAAGTTCTTGACGCTGATCATCTGGTGGATGTACAGCTGTGTGTCGATGAAGGCCATGCCCGTCAGGTCGTTGTCCTTCAGGCTCCACAGGAAAATCTGCAGGGGGCAAGGGCGCCGGGCTCACGCCATGGACGGGCAACGCGCAGGGGGCAGAGTGCCTGAGCCAGGGGCCGACTGGAACCAGTACCCGGAAGTACCCGCGCCCGCCTCTATCCCAGGGCTGGGTCAGAGCCAGCGCTGCCAGAGGGGACAGGCCCCGTACCCCATAACCTCCCCCTGCGCCAGCCATTCTCCACACCCTGGGGCTGGGTCAGAGCCAGCGCTGCCAGAGGGGACAGGCCCCGTACCCCATAACCTCCCCCTGCGCCAGCCATTCCCCACACCCTGGGGCTGGGTCAGACCCAGCGCTGCCAGAGGGGACAGGCCCCGTACCCCATAACCTCCCCCTGCGCCAGCCATTCCCCACACCCTGGGGCTGGGTCAGACCCAGCGCTGCCAGAGGGGACAGGCCCCGTACCCCATAACCTCCCCCTGCGCCAGCCATTCCCCACACCCTGGGGCTGGGTCAGACCCAGCGCTGCCAGAGGGGACAGGCCCCGTACCCCATAACCTCCCCCTGCGCCAGCCATTCCCCATCCCCCCACACACACCCTGGGGCTGGGTCAGAGCCAGCGCTGCCAGAGGGGACAGGCCCCGTACCCCATAACCTCCCACTGAGCCAGCCATTCCCCACACCCTGGGCTGGGTCAGAGCCAGCACTGCCAGAGGGGACAGGCCCCGTACCCCATAACCTCCCACTGAACCAGCCATTCCCCACACCCTGGGGCTGGGTCAGACCCAGCGCTGCCAGAGGGGACAGGCCCCGTACCCCATAACCTCCCCCTGCGCCAGCCATTCCCCATCCCCCCACACACACCCTGGGGCTGGGTCAGAGCCAGCGCTGCCAGAGGGGACAGGCCCCGTACCCCATAACCTCCCACTGAGCCAGCCATTCCCCATCCCCCCACATACACCCTGGGGCTGGGTCAGAGCCAGCGCTGCCAGAGGGGACAGGCCCCGTACCCCATAACCTCCCACTGAGCCAGCCATTCCCCACACCCTGGGGCTGGGTCAGACCCAGCGCTGCCAGAGGGGACAGGCCCCGTACCCCATAACCTCCCCCTGCGCCAGCCATTCCCCATCCCCCCACACACACCCTGGGGCTGGGTCAGAGCCAGCGCTGCCAGAGGGGACAGGCCCCGTACCCCATAACCTCCCACTGAGCCAGCCATTCCCCATCCCCCCACACACACCCTGGGGCTGGGTCAGAGCCAGCGCTGCCAGAGGGGACAGGCCCCGTACCCCATAACCTCCCACTGAGCCAGCCATTCTCCACACCCTGGGGCTGGGTCAGACCCAGCGCTGCCCACTCCCTGCCAGCCCACCCTAAAGGCAGCGGCTGCCCTGTGGTGTCTCAGGCTGGCACTGGTTCACACTCAGACCCCACTGCCCAGGGCGCTTGGTCCCCAAGACCAGCTGGAGGAGACGGGATTCTGCCCTCCCTGAATCGGAGCCGCTGGGCAGCTGCTGGGGCGGGGTGGCACCAAGGGCCCGTTTCTTGCCCACAGCCCCCTCTGGACAGGCTCCTTGGCGTGGTTTTGTGCCGTTTCCCTGCAGCTGGGGAGGACCCCGAGAGGCTCCTGGTGCCCCCTGCTGGCCCAGCTGAGGAATGGGCCCCTCACCTTCTGGCCGATGGCCGACACCAGGTAGCCGTGGCAGTGACAGAGGGCCGTCACCGGGCCCTTCTGCTCCTTCTCATACAGCACCTTGAACTTGTTCTTGGTGAGCGGCTGCCCTGGCTCCGGCACCACCTCGATGATGTCCATGATGAGGATCTGCAGAGATGGGCGGGGCGGGGGGCTGTGAGCAAGGGGCAGCTCCCTCCTGGCTGCCCTGACAGCCCAGCCCGGCCCCACGCCGGGATCCACCCACCGGTCTGGACTGAGGGAGGGAAGGGGGCGACCCCCCCACCCCCGCGTCCGTGCCCTGTCAGGAACAGACGAGCTCACTGGTCCTGTGGCGGAGCGCACTGCGGCGAGAGCGTGCCCCACAAGGAGCCCAGCTCCATGGAGACAGCCTGGGAAGCGACACCCCCTCACCTCCCCCGCAGGTATCTCTTGGGCACAGCCCAGCAGCCCCCACACGGCGACCTGGCCACACGCCGGGTGGAGATGATGGCTCCACTGGGGGAGGGTGGGGGCAGCACAGTCCAGCCCCCATCAAGGCGGAGGGGGCAGGCAGGAGGGCAGGGGGATGGGCTCAGCAGAGGGCGCTGTGGTGCAGGCAGTGGGGCGGGATGAAGTGCAGGGAGAGGATGGGGGAGGCCCAGCCCGCACTCACCCGGCCGCGGCAGGTCACCTCCTCGCCCTGCATGAGACATGTGCCGGCGGCGATGTAACCCTTCAGCCCCGACACCGTCTCCTCGCTCTTCAGCGACACCGTCTTCATGCAAGTCACGTGCTCCCATTCCTCCAGCTCGATCCTGGCCAGGGGGGAGAGGCAGGCACAGGTCAGGCAGCAGGGAACCCCACACCAGAGCAGCCGGGGCCAGGACAGGAACTGGCCCTTCTGGCCCAGGGCGCCAGGCTCCTCCTCCCAGACACAAGCACTCACAGGCCAGCGTCCTGCCCCAAACGTCTCCCTCTGCTGTGGGGGGCAGGGGGAGGCCAGCACCTGCTTCTCGCCTTCTGCCCTCCTGGCGCAGGGCCGGGCCCTCGTCCCCCCGCCCGGCAGAGCCCCGGGAGACGAGTGCCAGGGCCCAGCCCTGCCCAGCCACCTGCCCTGCTCGCGGGCCCTTACCGGGTGTTGGGGATGGTCTCCCAGCTCACCGGCGAGATCAGCTGGATGGAAAAGGCCTCCTGTTGCGGGTGGATGTAGCGCTCGTCTGGGGGAGAGACCCACACAGCTCCAGTCCCCAGCCGGCCCCCAGGACAGGCGAGGGGCCGGCGCAGACACAGAGCCCCCTGCCAGCGTCACACACCGACCCAGTCCAGGAAGGTTTGATGGCACCCTCCATCCCACAGCTCTGCCCCGGGGACCCCCCAGGACTCTGTGGGCTGGGGGGACCTTCACAGCCACCGGGGCTCTTGCTCCCAGGGAGCCAGGCCAAGGGGCCCACACAGGACAGGGAGTGCCGGGCCAAGCCTGGCCCACAGGAACCGCTGCCAGCACTGCACACCCAGTGCCTGTGCACTCCCCACACATCCCTCCCCGAGTGGGGCAGGTCTCTACTCACCCCGCTCGATGCTCTCAAACTCCTTCTCCTCTCCCGTCATACGGGGGATGCGGGTGCAGGGGTTGACGACACTGGTGGCCACAGCGTAGACCTGCCAGAGAGACGCAGCTGTTCACAGGTTGCCAGGGCGCAGCACAAAGACCGGGGGGGGGGCCCTCCACCACCTCCCTGACGGCTGCAATCCGCCAGCCATGCAGCGTGGACACAGCTGGCATCGTGCGGGCTGCCGGCATGGGGCACAGAGCAGAGCCAGGCAGGACAGGTCTGAAGCGCCCCCTTTGGGGGCTGTGCCCTGCAAGATGCCCCTTGGCCAGGATGAGGGTGGAGCAGCACTGCCTGCAGAGTGGTGGGACCTGGGCCAGCAGAGCTGAGCTTTCGGGGGACGTTGTGCCCCAGAAGGGGACTCCCCGCAGCACAGCCCGTTCCCACACAGCAGGGCTGCCCCCAGCAGCAGCCTGGTACCTTGGACTCCACGTGATAAGCCACGTAGTGCGTGGTGCAGCGCAGCGGGATCTTCCTCACAGGCCACGGAGCATCGTAGGACAGGTACGCGGGCAGGACGCTGATCCGCAGCTCCCCCTGCGAGCAGAGCCCACCGTCAGCCCCTCCCTTTAGTTCAGCCCCGCCTTCCCCCACGCCCCAGAGAGAAGAGCTGCTGCCCAGAAGGACATGCCCTGATGGAGCAGTGCATGCTGGGACCTGTAGGCCCTCTGCGCCCCATCTCCACAGGGCCCAGGCAGCGTCTGTCTGCCCCCAAGCCAGCCGCGCCCCACATACCTGCCGGTTGAAATAGAGAAAGCCCTTGGGGCAGTTGACGTTGTGGAAGGGAGCGAAGGACTCGATCAAGCCGTCAATCGTCATGGGGTGCAGGCGCAGGGCCCCTCGGGCCGTCACCAGCAGCCAGTGCGGGGAGGGCCCGCAGATGAACACCTGGGAGCAGAGCCAGCGCCAGGATCAGAGTGGGGCGCCCAGGGCCCGCTGCCAGGGCACTTCGGACCAGGGGCTCCCGCACGGCCTCTCCACGGGCTCTTTCCTGGCCAGCTGCAACGCAGGGCTGACTCACCAACCCACAGTCCCCGGCCATGCCCAGGAGGTCTCCCCTCCAAGTGCCGGCAGAGCCAGCCCCCGCTTAGCTTCTGGCTCTCACAGGATGGCAGCCTGCAGCAGGTGGTCGGGAAATCCTGCGGCGTCACCTCCCGAGTGCAGCAGGCAAAGCGCCATGATGTGCCCAACCCCCCACCGGCACCCAGAGGGGTCTAACTGCCCCAGGGACCTGCCCGAATGGGGCTGCCCCACCGGCTCTCTCCCGCTGTCACCCAGCCCCCATGGTACCAGCAGCTGAGCCTGGGGCCAATCTGAACAGTGAGGGACTGAGCCAGGCCTGCCCCCGCGGCTCACCCCCGAGTAGCCGTAGATGTCCTCGAAGAAGCGGAAGCGGGCGACCCGCCCCCGCGTGCCCCCCGACTCCTCGCCCCCGGCGCTCTCCGATTTCTTTTTGGACAACTTCAGCTTCTTCTCCCGGAAGTTGATGTTGTGGGGGACCTGACAGGGAGGAGAGATGGTCACAGATGAGCGAGGGCCCCCAGGCACCAATGGGACCGGAGCCCTGCAGCTGAGCTGGGAGGGGCGAGCACCAAGCGGGGAACCCACACGACCGCTGGGGGGTCCCCACCTTTCCATGCTCACAGGCACGTCACCTGCGGAGGGCGCTGCAGATCGCGCTTCAGAGCTCCCCCACAAGTCTCCCTGGCCCCACCCAGCGCCGGCCCCCCATTCAGCTACTTTGCGCCTGGGACGCGAACACTTTAGACCAGGGCACTCGCCCCAGACAAGCCCCCCCCAGAAAGGAACAAGCTGCTTGGGAGTTTTACCTCCCACCGGGTCAAGATCGTGCATTGCATGCTGGGAGCTGAAGTCATATGGACGGGACCTCGAGAGGTCATCTAGTCCAGTCCCCTGCACTCATGGCAGGACTGAGTATTATCTACCCCATCCCTGACAGGGGTTTGTCCAACTGGCTCTTAAAAGTCTCCAGTGATGGAGATTCCACCACCTCCCTGGGCAATTGATTCCAGTGCTTAACCACCCTGACAGTTGGGAAGTTTTTCCTAACGTCCAACCTAAACCTTCCTTGCTGCAATTTAAGCCCATTGCTTCTGGCCCTGTCCTCAGAGGTTAAGAACAATTTTTCTCCCTCCTCCTTGTAACAACTTTCTATGTACTTGAAAACTTATCATGTCCCCTCTCAGTCTTCTCTTCTCCAGACTAAACAAACCCAGTTTTTTCAATTGTCCCTCATAGCTCATGTTTTCTAGACGTCTAATCATTTTTGTTGCTCTTCTCTGGACTTTCTCCAACTTGTCCACATCTTTCCTGAAATGTGGCGCCCAGAACTGGACACAATACTCCAGTTGAGGCCTAATCAGCGCGGAGCAAAGAAGAAGAATGACTTCTCATGCCTTGCTTACAACACTCCTGCTAATACAGCCCAGAATGATGTTCGCTTTTTTTGCTACAGTGTTACACTGTTGACTCATATTTATCTTGTGATGCACTATGACCCTCAGATCTCTTTCCGCAGTACTCCTTCCTAGGCAGTCATTTCCCATTCTGTATGTGTGCAACTGATTGTTCCTTCCCAAGTGGAGTACTTTGCATTTGTCCTTAGGTTGAAATTCAATATTTACTTCAGATCATTTCTCCAGTTTGTCCAGATCATTTTGAATTTTAATCCTATCCTCCAAAGCACTTGTAACCCCTCCCAGCTTGGTATTGTCCGCAAACTTTAGAAGTGTACTATCTGTGCCATTAGCTAAATCACTGATGAAGATATTGAACAGAACCAGACCCAGAACCAATCCCTGCGGGACCCCACTCGTTATGCCCTTCCAGCATGACTGTGAACCACTGATGATTACTCTCTGGGGATGGTTTTCCAACCAGTTTTGCATCCACCTTATAGCAGCTCCATCTAGGTTGCATTTCCCTAGTTTGTGTTTGAGAAGCTCATGCAAGACGGTATCAAAAGCCTCACTAAAGTCAAGATACACCACGTCTACCCCTTCCTCCTATCCACAAGGCTTGTTACCCTGTCACAGAAAGCTATCAGGTTGGTTTGACACGTTGTTCTTGACAAATCCATGCTGACTGTTACTTATCACCTTATTATCTTCTAGGCGTTCGCAAATTGATGGCTTACTTATGTGCTCCATTATCTTTCCAGGGACAGAAGTTGAGCAGACTGGGCTGTCATTCCCCATGGGGGACACACTCCCATTGGCGTGGAGGGCGACTAGGAAGCAGAACTTTTGGGGGCACTTTGGGCCCCCCACTCCGTATCAGCTGGGCCTGACGGCAGGGGGGACACATGGGCGGCCTCAAACACTCCCCCATTACCTTCTTAAACCGGACTTTCAGGTTACTCTGGCCCAGCTGGGAGTCGTGGCTGAAAGCCTCGTAAATCAGCAGCTCCTGGTCCACGTGAACCTGCCAACGGGATGAGAAGAGCTGAGACTCCTGCCCCTCCCGTGCGCACCTGGAGCCCACCCCTCCCCCCATACCCACAGGTCACACTCAGCCCCAGCTCAGGGCAGCGGAGCTGGGGAAGTGGCAGGAGGCTTGTGAGGCCGTGATGTGAAAGGAAACCTACCCAGCGATCGCAGGGTTGGAGTAACCCCAGTGGGTCCGAACCCCAGGGCAGGGCAGGCTGGTCCCCCTCAGACAGACACCCAGGGACGGGCTCCCACCACTGCCCTGGGCAGTCAACTCCCAACCAGCGCTCCCTTATTCAGCAAACGTTATCTTAATATTCAGCCTACGTTTCCCTTTGCTCCATCCCCTGCTCGCCGCTCCCCCCCACACACACACACACTGGCCAGCCAGAGCACTACAGCTCCCATCCCCGCTGTGCCCCCCCAGCACACACACTGGCCAGCCAGAGCACTACAGCTCCCATCCCCGCTGTGCCCCCCCAGCACACACACTGGCCAGCCAGAGCACTACAGCTCCCATCCCCGCTGTGCCCCCCCAGCACACACACGCTGGCCAGCCAGAGCACTACAGCTCCCATCCCCGCTGTGCCCCCCACACACACACACGCTGGCCAGCCAGAGCACTACAGCCCCCATCCCCGCTGTGCCCCCTCAGCACACACACGCTGGCCGCCCCTCCCAGCTTGGTATCGCCCGCACACTTTGTAAGTGTACTATCTGTGCCATTGTCTAAATCGTTGGTGAAGATATTGAACAGAACCGGACCCAGAACTGATCCCTGCGGGACCCCACTCGTTATGTCCTTCCGGCATGACTGGGAGCCACTGACAGCTACTCTCTGGGAACGGTTTTCCAACCAGTTATGCACCCCCCCGCCACAGTAAGCAGCCATCTGCGCCCCACCCTGCAGCCCCCTCGCTGCGCCCCTGCCTGGTACGTGCACACAGCGCCAGGGGAGCCTGCCCGGGCAGCGGTACTGCTCCAAGTGCAGCAGTGAGCTCCCATGACCCAGCTCACCAGCAGGTACGGCCGGCTCTGGCGATTGCCCAGTGCCACCAGCAGGACCTCCTTCACCAGGGGCATCTCCCCCTGCCGCGTCACCTCCTCCTTCTTGGCATCGCCCTGGGCCGCGGGCTGCCCGAACGAGCTGTCCACCAGCACCCGCTGGCCCATGGGGAAGTTCTTCACCAGGAAGACCAGGCGCCAGTCAGGCAGCTGATAGATCTGCAGGGAGAGAGACAGCAACTGAGCTAGGCAGGGGTCCATGGAGGCTCCTCATAGGACTCCCCACATGAGGTCAGAGCAGGGTCTGTCTAGCCCACTCCCAGCTGTCCTGAGGAGCTGCAGGGACCATCCCCAGATAACAGCCCTTGGAGAAATGTCTCCCAAGCCCCCTCCCTCGGCCTGGCTCAGATCCTGGAGTAGGATGGCTGGTGCTGTTAGTCTCATGAGCCATGGGAACGTCACGGCCTTTCTACGCTCTTGGATTCAGTCTTGTGGCCAGGAGTTCCACAGGTTAATCACACGTGGGGTCAACATGATTTCCTTGTCTCGGTTTAACTGCTCCCCTTTAGGGCCCCTGCACACTGGGCCAAGAGAGCGATTTCATGCAAGGGAGAGTCCTAGAAACCCCCCAGAACAGGCCCAGCAGCAGCAGGGGGTCACGGCTCAGTGGAAATGCTGTAGCCAGCCGACCCTTCGGGGGATTCACAGCAGAGCTGAGATCTGGCTGGGACTCACCTCCCAACTCTGGGGTAACCACTAACTAGGGCCTCGGTTTCACACCTCACCCACCAGCAGCACAGCACGGCACCTCCTGGGGGTCCCCTGGGCTCAGCACCCCCTAGTACCGCACTGGGGCATTAGTCAGCCCTGACTCCGGGAGGAGGAGTCAGCACCTCGTAGTAAGCCCCCCACCCCACTCCCTGCAGGCCGTTTTGAACCCGGAGGTCTCCCATCCAAGCCTCGACCAGACTGAACCTCGCTTCGCTTACAAGCTCCAAGGGGCTCAGCGCTAGGCGGGCAGGGGCTGCTCTCCGGGCAATGCCAGATCAGGCTCCTTCGGGAGGGGCTGGCCCAGGCCTTACCTCCATGGCTCCGTTCTCCCGCACCAGCACACACCAGTGCGTGGGCTCTACTTTGGACTGGTGGGGGTCCCTGTCAGCCAGCGGGAGGCTGCTGCGACGCGGCTCCTCCTTGGTGGGGCTGAAGAGCAGGCTGGAGTCCCCGTAGAGCATCTCCTCCTCGTCGTCCACCGTGTTACTGCGCCGGGCGGCCGGGAAGCAGGGAGAGGCTGTTACGGGGGGTCCAGGCGCCCCGTCACGGAGCTCCTCCCCGCCCTGTGCACCCTCTCTCGGCCGGGAGTGGCAGGCGCAGGACATAGGGATCACTGCCGATGGCTCACCTGGCACAGAAGCAGCGACCTGGAGGGATGGGGGGCTGCCCCCAGCTGTGCCCTGTCACAGATCACCCACCCTCATTCCCTATGCTGCTCATGCAGACACGGCTCCTGTCCCCCTGCCATGGGCTGCTGGGCACAGCTCGACTGCCGCTCCTGGCCGCTGGGCCAGGACAAGCAGCGCTAAAGCCACCCTGCCACGTGCGCCTCTCCCCACCGATCTGCCCATCCCTAATGGCCAGGGAAAGGCCCCAGCCTCTCTCGTACCTGATGTCCTGGATGACGGTCTCCACCTCCGAGTGGCTCCTGAGGGAGAGCTCGTCCCTGGAGCTGGTCGTCCTGCTCTCCGTGGTGAACATGCCTCTGACGTCGCGGTACACGCACAGCGCGATCACCTTGGATTGCTGCAAGGGAGAGGCTGCAGGTACCACCTCGCATAGCGAGGAGACGCCCAGGCTGTCCCCAGCCCCTGAGCCCCGTGGGCATGTGACAGCACACGCCCCTGCATTCACACCCTGCACGCTACTGTAACCATCTCTGTACAAGGTACGCCTGGTGAGGGACCACTGAAAACTCATCACGTGCTGGTCAGTATCCGCCTGGTAAAATGTGTGTGGCAATATTGTGTGACCTGATAAGATTCCCCTGTCTCGGGACCCCAAGTCCCACCCCCCACCTCGCCCTGCCCATCGCATTTACCGCTCCCAAAGAGACAAGGGAAGCAGGCGTTGGACTCTGGGGGAGAGGGTTGGTCAGTCATCTGCTGGAGCATGTGGTGAGAAACTCTGCTCGAATCTAATCTAGTTTGTTAAGTTTTAATTATTAGTTGATGTCTGGTCTTTATTTTCTTGTGACCATTTCTGACTTTTAGGCCTCATTACTTGGACTCACAATCTCCCTCTGTGTCGTTAAACTTGTTTTACTGTTTTATTTAATCCCGTGTGTTTAAACCGAAGCGTCGGAATAACTATTTGAGATAAACAGGTATATTCTGCCCTGAAAGGAAAGTATTTGTCCTGCCCAGGAGCGGGCTGGGCAGTACAGGACGTACATTTCTGGGAGTGGGGGTGTGTTGGGGTCACCCTGCAGCGTAACCCAGGCTGGCGACCCAGGTGTGGCTGGCAGGCTGCAGTCCCGCACACACATTCAGGGGGTGGCTCACATGCTGGCAGGCTGGCTGTGGGCATTGTGAAGCAGCCAAGGCTGCAGGGCAGAGCTGACACAGCTCCCCATTGATCTGGACTGTACCCTGGTACGTCGCACATGCCCACCCCGACCGACAGCACCCGGGTGTGTCCCTCCAGCCCCACCCCGATGGACAGCCCCAGTGTTACACACACACCTCCCAGGACGGGGGCATGCAGCCTGTCCCCCACAGCAGCACGGCCTGCTCAGACTCACGTGGTGCAGCTGGGGCTTCTGCAGGGTGAGCCGGTGCGTCCTGCCCCCGTACGTGTCGCTCTTCAGCACGAACATGGTCACCTGGCCCTCGGCGCTCATGATCACCACGTAGGGGTCGGCCACGGCGCAGTGCACGATGGGGGAGCCCAGGTCCACAGGGATGAAGTGCAGCTGATTCACTGGAAGACAGAGCCACCCAGCTGAGCCACGGCCATGGCCAGGGCCACAAGACTCAGCCCCAGCCCAACCCAGCACCCCCCCTCAGATCGGAGCGATGGGTTCCCCCAGCCCTGCATCCCCCCATGGGGAACAGACTGAGGAGGCCCCGCTCCCAGATCAGAATGGGGGGCCATGGAGGACCCCAGCATGCACCAGTCCCGCCAGCACCGGACATTGCAGATGGCCCCAGCGACCCGGTCCCAGCGAGGTGACCGTGGCAGGCAGGCAGGCCTGAGGGGTTGGCAGGAAGAGAAGTGGCAGCTCTGCCCACCCGCGGTGCCCACCTCCTTCCAGCAGCCGGATGCCCAGGGGCGACACCTGCACGATGTAGCGGTTCTCTCCGATGTTGCCAGCGAACACGGTGGGCCCCTGCGTGGCAAACCCGCTCGTGTCCAGCTCCATGATCTCCTGACCCGTCTGCAGGATCTGCGGGACATACGACCAGAGGGCAGTCAGAGCGGAGCCCCTACACTAACTCGCCTGCCTGTCACCTCAGCAGGCAGACGAGGAGCCAACCCTGCCCCTTTACAAACGGGACAGGTACCGGATCGCTCACCCCCCAACGCAGCCACCTCTGAGGTGGAGCATGCCAACTGATTGACAGCGCCCAGCAACACCAGGGAAGGCAGGAGAGGAAGCTCCCTGTGTCCCGATGAACCCGGGAGGAAATCAGGGAGCTGGAACAGAATGATCCGAGCGGGATGGGAGGTTCATGCCCCACATGCTGGGAAAAGGGCCAGGGCCTATGTTCTCTCTCACCCGAATACGGCCCCTGGGTCACCCACAGCACCCGGGTTCCCTGCGCCTGGCCCGTGAAGTCTGAGGAGCGAGGCAGTTTGCTGCTAGGGCGCCCCAGAGACCAAACCGACTGCATGTGCACTCCGGTGCCGCGGTTCCTTGGGGACAGGTGCCTGGGCTAGGCCCCCGGCACCGCATCACACTGCCAGGGCCCTTACCATGGTGGAGTCCTCGCGGCTCAGGATCAAGAAGCCATGTCTCTTGCCATCGTCCTCAGGTTCGGGGGGGCTGGGCTCCTTCTCTGCACTCTCCCCTTTGGCCCCCTCATCCTGCAGGAGGAGAGAATGAAGCCGGGCCCTGGGAGCGCACGGCAACCCCAGCCCCTAGGAGCCGAGCCCAGCCAGGGGCCTTTATCCCAGCAATGGGACAGGGCGCTCCTCCAAGAGGGAGCTCCTGACTCGCCAGGCCAGACACAGCTAAGGAGCATACTGGGATCAGCCCGCGGGAAATGGGGCTCAGCGGAAGCCAGCGGAGGTGCCAGGAGCTCTAGGGGCAGGTGGCTGATGGGCCAACCCAGAGCCTCCCCCTCCACACCGCGGGCAGCCACCCACTGACCTCTTCCTTCTTCTGGGGCGAGATCACGGTCCACATGTCGTAGCAGCCGGGCAGCTCAAAGGTCGTCACCACTTGGGGGCGGATGCTTTTCTGTTGGGAAGAGGCGGAGGCTAGAACTGCAGCTTCCCAGTCCCCCCAGCCCTGGCGGGAGACGCACTGAGACGACCCCCATTGCTCCCGAATACTGGCGCAGAGCCCAAACTCTGCCCAGCCGAGAGCCGCCCCTCGCCATGTGCACAGCCCAGGGAGCCGCCTGCAGGGACCAGCAGCTGCAGCATTGCACGCGGCCACGTGGCTGCGCCTTTAGACTGGAGAGAAGGGGTCACGCGCCAGCCAGCCCTGCCGTGACAAGCTCCACACGCCCCCTTCCACCTAGCCAGCACGTGGGGTAGCAGAGCTCACTCCCCTGGGCCTGCCTGCTCCTCCCCACCCCCTCCCTCAGGCAGGGCCCGTCTCTGCCCCACTGCGGGCTCCCCCTGCAGGGATCCTGTGACGTTATTGATATAATCTGGAACCATATAGAACATGGTTGCAACCAAAGTCCTGTAGTGGCACCAAATCTTGTATAAAGGGGGGGGGGGGGGGTCAAATGATGTGTCTAAGACAAGGTTATGGTTTGCTGGTTATGATTATGCTGTCTGTATGTGTGTATCATTTTTGTAGTTGAAGTTATAAATATTGGCTCTGTACTGTCTGTATTTCAAACTTATGCTGTGCTTCTGGGAAACCTCCCAGACAGGTGGGTGTTAGCTCTGTCTAGCCTGCTTGATGGCCCATTAAGGACCATCAGCTATACAGTTGACCCATGGAGAGACACCTTGTAACTCAGTAAAGTATGCAGGAACTTGCCCATGTGACTTCAGACTCCATTTTGCTGTAATTTTCCACAGTAAGAACAAAGAGGTGTTCTTACACCTGGAAAAACTATAAAAAGGCTGATGCCTCATCTCCATTTTGTCTTCAATCCTGCTTCTTACCTCTGGAGGGACTTTGCTACAAACTGAAGCTCTGAACAAAGGACTGAGGACCCATCCCAGCTGGGGATGTTCCAGAGACTTGATTTGAACCTGCAGTTTATTCTATCGCTGCTGCAAGCCTGAACCAAGAACTTTGCCATTACTGGATGTAATTGATTCCATTTCACCAATTCTAACTCTCATCTCTATCTTTTTCCTTTTATGAATAAACCTTTAGATTTTAGATTCTAAAGGATTGGCAGCAGCGTGATTTGTGGGAAAGATCTGAGTTGTATATTGGTCTGGGGCTTGGTCCTTTGGGATCGAGAGAACTTTTTGTGTGTATATTGGGATATTGGTTTTCATAACCATTGGTCCCCATAACGAGTGGCACTGGTGGTGATACTGGGAAACTGGAGTGTCTAAGGGAATTGTTTGTGTGACTTGTGGTTAGCCAGTGGGGTGAAACCAAAGTCCTCTTTGTCTGGCTGGTTTGGTTTGCCTTAGAGGTGGAGAAACCCCAGCCTTGGGCTGTAACTGCCCTGTTTTAGCAATTTGTCCTGAATTGGCACTCTCAGTTGGGTCCCGCCAGAACCGCATTGTCACAGATCCCCTCCCACAGATCTGCAGGGCGGGGATGCGTGAAGCCCAGAGCCCGGATGTGGGGCCTTCGCACGGTGACAGCCCTCCCCACACCACACTCAGACCAGCCAGGGCTCACACGACACCCTCACCCCTGGGCCCAGACTCTGCCTCCCCTGCCTGTGCCAGGCTCACTCCGGGGCACAGACATCACCCCCCCACTGGCACCAGGCTCCCCCCCAGCACAGATGCTCCCCCCACCGCACCCCCCCCGCCGGCGCTGTGCTCACCTGCAGGACAGAAAGGGCCCCGTTCTTCCCGAAGCCTGAACAAACCACAATCTCCAGGTCTGGCTCCGGGCTGTTCTGAAACTGCAGCCATGGAGAGAAGCAGCGGATGTCAGGTGCTGCCCCCCCTAGGGACGGAAGCCCCCTGTCCCCACCCCCAGGACTGGCTGCCACAAGGGGGAAGTGCCCTGTGCTGGAGGACTGGCACCAAGCCCTGGGGCTGCTGCTCCTGCGTGCTGACGGCTCCACACACCCCAGCCCCCCATATCCAACCCCCTTTCACCCCACTGGTCCTCACTGCCCCACCTCTCCTCACGGCCCCCCACTGCTTTGGCTCCGCGGAGCACTGCGGGAGCCCTACTCCAGCCCTTGCACCCATCCTATCAGCGTCCCGCCCGCCCGCCCATCTGCCCTGCAGCGACAGGCACTCGGGCGGGCAGTGGGCTGGGAACGGCCACTGCAGGAGACTTGGCCTTGCAGGGGGTCAGACAGGACAGGAGGGATCAGCTGGACTTGCCTTCCCAAAGCAGCCCAAGCACTGGCTGTTCTCGGGGGCAGAGGGAGAAGAATGGGGCTCGGAAGGCCTGGGAGGCCTTGGAAAGCGTTGTCGGCTCAGGGCAAATGCCGCCCTGGCTCAAGCTGCACAGAGCACAGCCCTCCCGGAGCAGGCCGCAGCCCAGGGAGACTCCAGATCCCAGCATGCACGACAGCCAGGCCCCCTGGAGCACGGCCTGCTGGGACCCGTAGTCCCAGGGGCGCACTGACGGCGGCACGTGGACATGACAGGGGCAGAGCGCCGTTGGTCTTGTGATGTAAGCAAACAAGTCTTGTCTAATGCTATAGCTCTGGTGCAGTACGCACCTCCTCGGACAGGAAGGCGGGCTCCCCCATGGCTGCATTGGCACAGGGCCCGATGTTGAGGATGCTGTCGCACACCTGCAAGATACAAGAGGGGGTCAGCGCCCTGCGCATAGACCAGGCCGAGAGAGTTTTGTGGGGGGTGAGGTCAAGGGACTGGAAATGGGAAACAGGGCTTTCAGCCTCGGGACAGCAGCTCCAGCCCAGCCCCAGGCCCGGGGGCCTGGAGAACGGGACACAGGGCCCAGCCCGAGGGCCTGGAGAACGGGACACAGGGCCTGCCCCCCTAGGGCTCCAGCTCCAGCCTGGCCCAGCCACCGTGGGGATCAGCCCGGTTCCTATGTGACAAGGGTCAACAACCCCAAGTCACTGGCCCCGGCTCCCCCGGGGGCCATCTGCAGGGAGGGGCCATGAGGGAGCGCCCCCTCCCGCAGGGGGTCAGCGTGGCAGGGGAAACAGCCCCTGCATTGCCTGGCCGGGGCCCTGGGCATGTCAGGCTGCTGGGGAAGCGCGGGGGACTCACCCCCTGGGCTGACACCGACGAGCACGCGGAGTAGCCTAGGGACAACTCGGCTCAGGGGCAGAGCTCAGTCACTTGGGGCAGCAGGGGCCTGGGTCCCACCTAGCTGCCTCCAGCCCCCCCAGGCCG
Organism: Chrysemys picta bellii; assembly: GCF_011386835.1. Lineage (NCBI taxonomy): Eukaryota > Metazoa > Chordata > Testudines > Emydidae > Chrysemys > Chrysemys picta. The sequence continues at coordinate 288,749,686 of NC_088792.1, read as the reverse complement.
CTGAGCAGGGAGCCACAGCTGCCCCCCTCCCAGCCAGAACAGCAGGTCCGGGGTGTTCAGGCAGCTCCAGGCAGAGCGCTACCTCGAAGGAGTAGGTCGCCAGTTGGGTCCCGGACTGGGCCTCGCTGCCGTACACCTCGATCTCATCCACCTCGTCCTGTGGGGCCGACTTCCCCCCTGCAACACAACAGCGAGCCGGAGCCTGGGACGGAGCCGGGGCAGCGCTGTGCCGCCCCGAGCCACGCCAGCCTCCTGCGCCCCACTATGTGTCCCAGCTCCCCCGCCCTGAGCCCTACCAGCTGTGACATTATGAGTGTGATATAATATGTCATTGGAAGATGACAGGGCCAGAAAGAGTTAATTAACTCACAGACTGACCTGACGCAGGGCCGAACTTTAGAGACTGGTTAGGAAGATCTGTAAATGAACAGAGCTTTGAAATGCAGCCGGCATTGTTAGAGGTAGAAGGGGAGGTGTTTGCTCAGGTCTTGTGATGTAAGCAAACAAGTCTTGTCTAATGCTATAGCTTTGATTCAAAGGTCAAAAAAAGGCATATTAACATGTAGGAAGACACTTGAGTGAAACAGAGACAATAATACTATGTCTCTTTGAAGGTTGTGGTACCTGTATCTGAACTGTTTAATGGATCAATTACCCTGTGCTAATTGCCAGGATGTTTGGGAGAAGGGGAGTTAAGCCTATTGTTTTCTCAGGCAGAAAGGCTGCTGGAAATGTATAAAAACCCTGGGACACGATCCTACTTGATCTCAGATCTGCTTTGGGTTTCAAGAGTGGGGGAGGGGGGGACCTTAAGCCACAAGGATTGAGATTCCCCAGTCATTGAATGGAGCCACCCTGAGCATGGACATTTGACTATAACCTCTGGACTATTTCTAAAGGGACTTTTGGCAACTACAAGCTCAGCTCTGCTATGCCTCTGAACCTCAAAAATTGAATTTGAGTCTGTCTGTATATTGATCTTTTAACCAACACTCGCTCTCTTTCTTTTCTTTTTTAATACATTTTAGTTTAGTTAATAAGAATTGGCTCTAAGTGTGTATTTTGGGTAAGATCTAGGTTATAATTGGACCTGGGTATGTGGCTGATCCTTTGGGATTGGAAGAACCTTTTCTTTTATATGATGAGATCAGATTTTCAGTAATCAGCATCATATCTGACCTGTGTCTCTGGATGGAGGCCGGAGGCTGGGCACTTTAAGGGAACTGCGTTGTTTGGACGTCTGAGTAACCAGTGAGGTAATACAGAAGCTGTTTTGTGCCGGTTAGTAAATCTAAGGATCGGAATATCCACCAGCGTTTGCAATTTGTCTGCCCTGTTTTGTTTGCAGTTCACCCTGATGGAGTGACCTCAGCTGGCTCCCACAGACAGCACCGTCACACCAACCTCGTGTGTCCCCCGCATAGCCCGTACCCCCAGCTCCCCTGCCCTGAGCCTAGGGCTGGGCAGCCACTGCCAGGCACCCCCGGCCAATCCTGGGACGCAGAAACTGGCTCGGTCGGACCCCTTCGCGCCCCTGACCCTGAGGAGGCGCCCACTTACCAGCCCAGTTCCCGGACGACTCCGACCTCTTCTTCTTGACAGGGGGCTCCTCCTGTGGGGAACAGAGCAGTCAGCGGTGAAGGGGCTGACCCCCCACCTCTGGCCCCGAGCCAGGGGGCTCCAACCGTTCCAGTCACTCTGCGAATGGGAGGAAGAATGGGGCCATTTGCCGCTTGGTGCTGATGGCCAGGCCAGCAGTGACCCACAGCAATAGCACCCGGGGGCCACTCAGTGGGAGAAGCTGGGGGCTCTCAGGCCTGCTGTAAGGGAAGCCACAGCACGTGGGTACGAGCCGGACCCCTCTCTGGCAACCGCTGGAGAGGCCAGGGACCAGCTGGAGACAGACACCTGGGCAGAGAAAGGGTGGGCAGGCTGGGTTCGCCTGCCCTGCTGCCCGCTGGGCTGTCCATGCTCTGGGAAAGGGCTGAGCCTAGCACCTCTTCTGGAGCTTTCATCATCTCCAGTTCCCCAGCTGTCCAGCGGGAGACCACAGGCCATGGGGCTAATGGCTACTAGCTCACAGAGCCATGCTCTGGGGCCCCTCGCCACGCTGACCCGCAGCAGCCGCTAGGCCAATCCCCCGACGGACGGTGCAGCAGCAATGGAGGGAATGCAGCCAGGCTGGCTTGGGCCACAGCAGAAGCCCAGGAGAGGCAGGGTGGGGAGAAAAGCACATGGAGGAGGAAGTGCCCGCAGGCCCTGGGCTGCCCTGACCTGCTTGTCGGCCGGGTCCTTGGCGACACTCACGGGGGGCTCCTGCAGCTTCTCCGTGTACTTGAGGAGGAGGGAGTTACCGAGCCGCGAGCCCAGGAACAGGTAACCCGGCTCCATTGTGATCATCTGAGGGGAGCAGAGAAATTGACGCTCACAGATCCGCCCCTGCTCCGCTCTGGGACTCAGACACAAAGGGGATGGCCACGCAGCCCGCACCAGCCAGCCCGCCCTCGAGCCGGCCACGCAGCCTGCGCCAGCCAGCCAGTCCGCCCCCGAGCCCGGCCACGCAGAGCCCAGCCACACGGGCCACGCCAGCCAGCCAGCCCGCCCCTGAGCCCGGCCACGCGGCCTGGGGGCTGCCCGGTCCGGACTGACACTACCAGTAGCCACGTAGACGTTGCGGCTCAGGCTCTCAAGCCAACACAGCTCTTTGTAGAGCGGCAGCGCAAGCCTGAGTCTGTGGAGCCGGCTTGGTGCCTCGCTGCCGCAGGCTGCCGCTGGCTGTGCAGACGTGCCCTGCAGAGGGCGGTGGAACCAGGCCTGGGGCCATGAGCTCCTCCGAGCCCTCGGAGCACATGAGTCACTCGCAGGGACACTGACACGGTCAGTGACTGATCCCCCCAGGCCTGGCAGCCCAGCACCCACCTGCTAGTGCACAAGGGACCCACAGCAGCCCCTCTGATGGCCCAGTCGGGCTCAGCCCTGCTGACCGGCCTCGTGCAGGGTTGGCATCGCTCTGAGCACCAGTGTCCTGCCCACATGGGACGCCCCCACTTGCTCCCCCCATTGGGCCACCAGTTCGTCCCCAGGCACACGACCGAGAGCACTGGGAGGCACGGCACCTAGCCCCATGGCCCCCATCTGCCCGCTGAGGGTCTCTGTAGCCCGGCTACCCGGGCAGAGAGAAAGGCACTAGCCTGCCACAGGGCGAGAGCTGGGATCCCACCTAGCCAGGTCCAGGAGAGTCCCCAGGCGATTACTAGCACCCCAGTGACAGGCCCCCCGGGAGACCCCTCCTCGGCCCAGCGGCTTACACAGGTGGTGAGGACGCTGGCTGCTGCTTTGTCGAAATGGAAGGAGCGAACGCTTCTCATCCCGTCTGTGATGAGGGTCAGGACGTAGCTAAGGAGAGACAGGGAGAGCGGTGAGGCCAGGAGTTTGTCCTGGGCCCCGCAGGGCTGCTCTGGGCCAGCTGGAAGCTCTGAGAGACGGCCTCCGTGATCAGCCCCCGCCGCGGAGCCCGGGGAGGGGCCAGGGCAGGGCACCCAAGGGCCGAGCTCCACAGCAGATCAGAGCTCGTGCCCTGCGTGGCAGAGGCGGGGGAAGCACACGGGGGCAATCGACGGGGAACCGCTGCTTGGGCACGGATCACGCTGGCGAAGTCACAGTGAGAGCACCAGGGGTGAAAGCACCACACACGGGAGTTTCTAACTCTGTGGAGACTGGCAGGAGAGCGAGTCCGAGTCAAACAATGAGCTCCCCAGAACCGCAGGCGCCTGCTGGCCGTTCTCCAAGCCGCTACTGTTCTCTCTCGCCCCCCTGGGGTCCCCAGAAGCCACGCCGAGCAGTGTGTCTGGAGCCCACCCGTGGGCCTTCGCCATCCCTTCCCTCTCAGGGGCTGCCTCTCTGTGCACAGGTTCGCCACCCAGCAGCACCTCCGACGCAGCGGGCCCATGCCACCATCCCTGCCTCACGCACACGCAGGCCAGGGACTGGCCCAGCGCCGCTGAGGAGAAACGAACAGACCCAGGAGTCCTGCCTCCCAGTCTTCCACTCTAGCCCTAGACCCCGGTACCCCCCCAACAGCTCCTACGAACCTGCAGCTGCTGCGGGGGGAGGGGGGGGGTGTCCCCGTCAGCAAGAGAGGGCAGGCTCCTTTCAAACCCTGGCTATTTAGAATCCGTGCCCCCCACCCACCCACCGCCGGACTAGGAGCTAGAGGGAAGAGCAGCAGCTCCTTGGGACGGGCCCAGCTCCTGAAGGCAAGGACAGGAGAGCCGGGCCAAGCTCCCGGGGCCGCCGCTGGGGCCTTACATCTCCCCTCCTTTCAGCGAGATCACCATCTTGTCGTAGGAGATGAACGCCGCCTGCGCACAGTCCAGCGTGACCTTCACTCCGTCCTGAATGCCTGCGGAGAGAGAGGGGCCCGCTCAGTGCCGGTGCCCCACGGCCCAGCTGGCATCTCCCACTCAGGCCAAGATCGCCCAGCCATGGTGCCCATCAGCCCCGAGCGCTGCCCGTCCCACGCTGACGGGCCCAGGACGGAGGGAGCGACCCCTTGTCGGCAGCAGCCCAGAGAGCCGCGAAGAGGAGGAAAGGCGCGCCGGCTTACGCAGGGGGAACACTGTGGTCCCAGTGGTCAGGCTGTTGAGGGACACTCCGTACGGCGGGACGCTCTGGTTCAGATACAGCAGCGAGTTAACGGCGAAGATCACCACGCCTCCTGGAAAGAGAACGAGCCCAGCTGTGAGCGTCAGAGGCGCGGACACCAGCGCGGGGCAGCTCCTCCATGCTAGCCACAGGTGAGTGCTGACTGGAGGGCAGTTTGCGAGGTGGGCGGCTGGCGTGAGACCCAGGGCCCCACGCAGCTCTCCGGGCCAGCCCGGGCGCAGTGAGCTGGAGGCGAAGGGCTCCGGACCCCGGCCCAGAGCGCCCCTCACTAGACCTGCAGTTCAGCCCATTCTTCAGGGAAGGCTTGTCGGGACTCAGGTGCATGTTCCGCGGCGTGAGCGGATCAGCTCCCCGGGATCTGTGCAGAGCCAGGGAAGGACACTGCTCCGGGGACAGCCCCGGAGCTCTCGCTCACAGGACCCTGCACGAGGCACCCCCAGGCACCCTCCCACCTGGCCAAACTGGGGTGGGTTCCGGCGGTGGGTAAATTAGATCCTCGCCCTGCTTTAAACCCTTCCCCTGGGGCTGGGTAAGGAAGGATTCGCAGAGCTCACGGCACCAGTTACTGGGGAACGGGCTGGGTCTGACCCCTTCCTCTCTGCACCAACCCAGGGGGGAGCTGGGGGGGCTGGTGACACAGGCTCACGTCTGAGCTCCAGGGACGGCAGATGGTCAGAGAGGAAGCTGGGAGGAAATGGGGCTCAGCCCCCCCATATCGCACTCTAGGGGAGTGAATGCCCTGCAAAGCAGGTGCCATTCTATCCGCACGGATGACGAGCGTCAGCCAGTGCCTGCGTTAGGCAGACTCTGAGCTGGCCAGGCCTGCGAGGCGGTAATGCTACAATCCTGCACTTACCCGTCACCTGATGAGCCACATGCAAAGCCCCACACCGCCGCCCAAGCCCCGGGGGTAGGCGACCACTGGACTCGGCTTACAGGGTCTCGAAAAGGCTGAGCGACTTGGCCAAGGCCACAGCAGAGGGGGGACCGAGCCCACGAGTCGTGCTAGTCTCATGCTCTAGCCACCAGGTCGCACCCCACACCTGGGAAGCAGACGCTCGTCTCACCTATTGGCTTGGGCACAGCCAGGGCCTGCGTGCAGTCGAAGGGCAGGTTGCTGAGGGACCAGATGACCGGATGGACCTTCTGCATGATGTTCAGAGAGATGGCCACGATGCTGCACGTGTCCTGGCGCACGGCCACCCGCCTGCACCGAGGGGAAGGAGACAGCAGCTCGCATACACTCCGCCCCCAGGCCTGCTCAGGGAGCCCGGAGCGGGACAGGCCGCAGCAGCGTGAGAAGGGAGCAGGGAGAGATGCCACGGGAAGTGGGTGGAAGGAGAGAACGCTTGGGGTGGGGTCTCCCCCAGAAAGCTGGCTGCCCTGTGCTTCAATATCATTGGTCATGTGCTCCCCACCAGCCCCCATGTCCTCCGTTTTCCCAGTGACTGCGTCTGGCTCTGCTCTGCTCAATTCACCTCTGCGGCGCGGTCTCCCCTGCTGGGTCCCACCGCCCCAGCCCCTCCACGCTGCCCCTCCTCCCAGGACAGCTATCCCAGGGCTGCAGGTCCGTGCCGGGCACTCACTGGGATTGACCCGCACTCCAGCTCCGCAGCCCCCGGCAGCCCAGAGCCCCCTGCAAACAGAAATGGTTTCCCCCACCACCGAGATGCAGCACAGCACCCCCCTGTCACGGAGTATTGGGGAACTCAGGGCCCTGCACCCCCGGCTTCCTGCGATTCACCATGACTCTCAGCCAGCCAGTAAAGCCGAAGGTTTATTTGGATGACAGGAATACAGTCCAAGACAGGTCTTGCAGGCGCAGACAACAGGACCCCCTCAGTTAAGTCCAGCTTGGGGTCCCAGGGCATCCCAGCCCACCCCCCTTTGGGGGGTCAGAGCCATCTCTGCCTCCCAGCCATCTCTCCAGCCTGCTTCCAGCACACTCCCTTCAGCGACCCCTCCCACAGCCTTTGTTCAGTTTCCCGGGCTCAGGAGTCACCTGGCCTCCAACCCCTTCCTGGGTTCTCATGTTACACACTCAGGTATGCGCCCTCGGGCAGATCCCATCCTCCAATGCAGACTATCCCAGCCACACTCCCCTGTCAGCATTCACAGACCACAGTGAGAACAGGCCCAGTTCGTCACACCCCCGCAGCACCAACTCAGAGCAGAGCGCCCCCTGCCGAGTGGCCCATTCAGCACCGAGCAGGCCCCGCCTTGCATGGTGCCCGCAGTGGGCTGGCCGGGACTCCAAGCTGGCAGCAGCCCGGGGGGGCGGGAGGGACGTACCCTGGCCAGGTCTGGTTGGGCTCGAACAGGATGAGCAGGGTGGGCTCATAGTAGCCATACAGGAACTGCATGTCGATGATGTTGAGCAGCTTCTCGTCCAGCTCCCGCACGTCAATGATATAGCTGGGCAGGAAACTCGATTTCTGGCTGCAATGGGGGAGGAGGGGGAGAGGAGGGAAAACACCATCACACAGAGAGTCTGGGAGGTCGAGCCTAGCAGGCATCCCCCCTCCAGCCCAGCCACCCCCGCGGCACCTTCCCCACAGCCTCCAGGCAGTTCCCGGCAGGCCCCCTTGGCACCCCATGCTTGGCCACGCTCCCTCGGAAGGGGTCCTGCGACCTGGTGGCTGGAGCGTGACCTCCCGCTCTCTGAGGAGGAGCGAGGCCTATGGGGAATACAGGTCTCAGCTCCTTGCCCAGAGAGGCGTGGCAGCGCCGCTCCAGACGGAGCATTGCATGCTGACGTCTGCAGCCCGCAGGTAATCGGCTCTTTACACGCGCACTGGACCCCCGGCACACCGCCAACAGGGCCCCCTGGGCATATTCACTGCTGGCGCCTGCACACTGCAGGAGAGGGCTGGCTCAGTTCACGCAGCAGCGTCCCGCCCCCCCCCCCACCACCACCACCACCACAGGGTTCCCTGCCTATTCTCACACCGGTTCTGGTACGTTTCCCGGCCCAGCCAAAGCGTAGCCCCTCTCGCGCCAGGGGGAGATCCTGGGCTTTCAGATCCCATCGCCTTCTTGCCTTTTCCACCCCCAAAAACGTGACTCCAGTGGCCAAATTCATGAAGTGCCAGAGTCCACCCCAAGGCGCCCTGCGGGTGAGAGCTGGGAACGGGCTGTCGCAGAGCTCAAGTGCAGGGAAGCCAGGTGGTGAGCAAAATGAGGGGATCCCGTGAGCCAGCAGGGAGCTGGGGACGCTGCCAGCTTTGGAATGGGACAAGGGGCTCTCACCCCGTGCCCACCAGTGCAGGGGGGAGTCCTGCCAGGGCTAGCTCTGGGGCCTTACCCCTCTCCCATGACCCCCTCGTGCTCGTCCGTCAGGGTCTCTCTCCGGAAAGGCAGCACCACCAGGCGTGTGCCGTAGATCAGCATGACCGCGCAGCGCCCGTCCGGGTCCACCCGCACCTTGGGGATGTGAACGTTCTGCACAAAGCCATCCTGGGAGCACACACAGTGCAGGGAATGAGCCACCCCGGCCTCGCCAGGGCCCAGGAGCAAACATGCCAACCCAGGGCAGCCCGCGATGGAGCCCCACAGCCACCTTGAATGGCGGGTCTCCTTCAGACAACCCAGCCAGACAGCACAGGCCTGCCCTGACGCTCGCTAGGCCCCGGGGCACTGAGCTCCTCCGAGGGCAGAGAGGGGGCTGGACAGGGCATGGGGGGTCACTCCCCCTCGAGCTCTGGGAAGCCCAAGCAGTGGTCTCAGCCTGGGGAACGCAGGCTGTCTCCATTCGGATGCACGGCAGAGGGTCTCAGTCCACACTGGTGGCTCAGACTCAGACTGGATCATCGGCGGCCATTGTGGCAGAGCCGTGCTGGGGGAGGGGACCTGCCCCTCCTCCTGGAGCTGGGCCATCTCCCACATCTCCTCTGAGGTTAGGCCTGGAGGCGCTCGCCCCAATATCCTCAGCACAGCTCAGCCTCCTCCTTTCACAGACACCCCAGCACCGAGACTGGGGTCCCGCCTCTTCCTGACACGCAGCAGCCTTCGGCCAGCCCCGCGGATCCGCCACCTGCCCCAACACCTGGACTGGGCCCTTTCCCAGCCATATTTCACAGCCATCCCTTGGGAGCGGAGGGCAGGGCTGTCAGGCCAGGAAGGAGCACAGAGCTCACAGCACTGAGTGGGCACGATGCCACAGGGCTAGTGGTTGCCACCAGCCCAGCCCCAAAGCTGCCTCCGTGCTGCAGTGGGAACGGGAAGGTGCTGACCCCCACAGCCAGCACACAAGGACCGACCTTTAGCTCAGGCTCCTCAAAGTAATGGAGGGAGAGGGTCTTCAGGTCATGGGTGCCAGGGTCGTATTCCACCACCGAGAGCTACGGAGGAGGAGGAGAAAGTGGGTAAACAGCGCCCCTCGGTTCAGGTGGGCACCATCCACGTATACGGCACCTCCACAGATTTCAAAGGCCTGCAGGAAGCACTTCACCCAGTCCTGAAATGCAGCCACCTCCTGGGAGGAGTGCCACGGCTATCCTGCACACAGCACAGGACAGGGCCAGCTGAGTTCAGCCAGCCCCTTGGTGTCATGCCCTGGCTGAAAGATGCCCTTCCCCCCACCACCCCATGGGACAGCCCCCCGTGGGGCATTGCCTAGGTATGGACGGACTAAAGAACAGCACCCGAGACACTACTCAGCTCCATCCTGAAGCACACCAAGCTGCTCCCCACACCTCTGCCCCTCACTCCAGGCCTGCAGCCCCCAGCTACTCCAGTCCCAGGCCTCTGAAATGGGGCTGGATCTAACCCCTCCCGCTGCTGGGCTGGGGGCGATGGATGCAGCTGCTGATCCATTGTAGGAGCTGCCTCCCCCTTTCCACCGCCCCGGAAGTTACCTTGGCATCCTTGAAGCTGAGCAGCAGAGCGTCCCTCTTGGCCCCCGCCAGCTGCACGCTGGCCATGGACATGACATTGCCGAAGAAGGAGAAGGAGGCCACCAGCTCCAACTTCTCCTTGTGACCTTTGCCCTCTGCATGGGCCAGCAAGACAGAGTGTGAGTGAGAGGCCGAGGCTTAGGGCAGACCCGGCACGCTCTGCAGGGCTCCGCCTGACCCACTTCCACCCCACCCTGCGGAGAGGAGTCAATGGCCTCACACATCTCACCGGCACAAAGCACCCCCAGATAGTCACTCCACACTACCCCCTCTCCATCCACCCATGAGCCCTCCTTCCAGCCCCAGTGTGACCACCTCGTGGGGCCACTGCCTCTCCCCAGCGACTGCTGCAGTGCTGGGAATTATTCCATGTCCCCCCCACGGAACTTCTCTCCTTCCCCGGGGATCACTCCCCTCCCCCCCCACACGTTAGCTGTGGGTTAGCCAAGTCGGCCAGATTTCACACTTCCTCTCCTTGCCAGCCGCTGATCACTCCATCTACCTTTCTCAGCTCCCTCCGGTCTGTCAGCACCAAGAGACAGAGCCGGGGCAGAGAGCCAGGAGCTGCAGAATTGCATGACTCACAGCTCTTATTCCTGGGGACTCCCGTTTGAAGGCCTGCTCTGTAGATCAATCTCTAATAATTTTCATATGACTTTACATTGTGCCTCTTCATATAACCTTGTGGTGGGTCTACCCACGTGTGACCTCTGTTTTCATGGGACTTTGTATCAAAGCCTCATTTAGAAACTTTGCATTGCCCTTGGTATAATATTATAGCCCCTAAGGATAGAATAAGATAGAAGAAAATTTTCTTTTTGCTAGCAGTAGAACAAGAGCTCTCCCCCCCCTCCCCCCCCCCAGTCTTAATCAATTGCCCTGTTGAATGAATGTGGTGTGGATGAGCAAGGCATGAAAGGCAGCACCTCCAGACAGCCTCAACTGTTGGAGAGGGGCTGGGAGCCAGACCCAAGAACAATAAAACGTGTCAAGTGGGCTCATTAAAGACAAGCAGACATACTGACGGCCTCAGGGGTTAGAAGCAAGCACCTTCTTTTGGAAACACCCTCTTTGCAGCATTGGGACAACACTCAAAAGAAAGCAGCACAAAGGACCAATGGACACAGACACAGAGTTTGAATCTGGTATAGATTTGCATAAGAGGAAAGCTGCTATAAAAGTGAGGTGTCTTGCAGAGGACCCCGGGTCTCGTCTTGTCAACATGGGAGCATCGATCCGGATCGGCAGAAGCCCGGCTCCACCCCCTCCCCCATCTAACTCACCTGGCCAGTGAAGTTAAGGGGAGCAACTAATTGGTAACAACAAGACGGAATGGGTTTGTGTGTGTGTGTGAGTGTGTGAGTGTGTGTGTGTGTAAGTGTAATATATTATATGCATATAATACAGTGTTAATGAATACATGTATTACTAATAAATGTGGCGTTTTGTCTTATTCCCCCTGAAAAGATCCTGTGCAGTACTTTAAGTACAACATTTTGGTGGAGAATGCGAAAGGGGGAGCAAGCATAAAATCCACAGTTATTATAAAACTGGTGTGCACACCGCCAGCTTTAGCAAGCCTGGCACTAGAGGAAAAAGAGTGTAAACTTTCAGTTAATTAACCAAACTCTGAAGGATATAGGAGTTTAGGTTTAAATTGTGTTCATGACTGAGCTAAAGAGGAGAACTTAGTGTTTCTCACTCTGATCCGGGGAAGGATTAACCAAACTCTGAAGGATATAGGAGTTTAGGTTTAAATTGTGTTATAGAGGTACATACACCCTCAGCCGTAGCAAGACTGAGCTAAAGAGGAGAACTTAGTGTTTCTCACTCTGATCCGGGGAGGGATCTAATCCGGGGAAGGATTTGTATAATTGGTGTATGAACCCTCGGTGGTAGCAGACCGAGTAATACAGAGGGAGGCTTAGTGTCTCTCCCTCTGGCCCAGAGTGGGTTAAAAACATAAGATACAGATCTTGTTCTGTTAAGCCAAACTCTGAAGGATATAGGAGTTTGGGCAGTGTAGTGTGGTTTATGTTTGTTTGTTTTGTTTTGGTAAGTAATATTGTGGTAATTTCACAATTTTGAAAAAAATGTTTAAGAAACGGAACCAGGAAGGGTGGGGGCTAGTTGGAAAGCCCACCCTCCTTGCTAAATTGGTAGTGGAACAAGGCTTGTGCCCAGGGAAAGGAACTGTTTATTGGAAAAAGCAGGATCGGGCCCAGGCAAGCAATAGATAAAGAAACTAAAAAACAGGTTGGGTACAGAGAGTTAAAACAGCACTCTCAAATCTTACAGCAGCAGTAACATCAGGAGAAGAAACATTTGAGACCCCAGAAGGGGGCAGACCTTTGGGACCCCTCTGGAGATTGGGAAGGGGGATATTTGGGATATTTGGGTAAATTCCTCCTCCCAGGGCCAAAATGCCATTGAAACAGTTAACAACAGTGCCTGCTTCTGCCTCAGATCTCCAGGCCATGGCAAAATGGCTGGAAATTTTAAAACAGAATTTTTTTTTTCCTAGATGGAGTGTTAACGCCCTTTTACTGAGAGAAAGGGAGAATTTACACTCACAAGAAATGCACCACTTAATTAGCATTTGTGCAGCCCCAAGTACCAAACACACTGTGGCAGGGACTAAGCAGGTTCTGCCATGGTGGAAGCACTGTGCTAATTTGTTTCCAAGCTTCTATCTTTCAGGCTCTGAACCAGAACATCAGGAGAGCTGGTACCAGCTGAAGAGTTATAAAATACCATGGTTATAGTGTCATGACAAAGTCTGTGTTCAGTGTTCTGTGTTGCATGTTCTGTGTCTGTCTCTAGTGGTGTCCTGTGTTAGCATTGGGTCCAGAAAAAGAGGGGATACTACACTAGACAGGGTAAATGTCTTTTCCTCTCTCTACTTCCCCCATCTCCATCCAACTTATCAATCACCACTTGTGTCCAAAAAACTTTGGTCCCCAATGCATCAGGTTTATTTTTTGTTAGTCATTTTGTTGTTAATTTTTGTTATTAATATATTTGTATTGTTAGTTACATTTGCTTGTATTATTATTAATTCCACACTTTCCTCTATGCACTCTGGTTCTATTTCCCCAAGCCCTAAAGGGTAATTCTTGGGCCCCCATAACCTGTAAGACCTTGGCCCATAATGGTATGGCCCCATCTTTTAGGTCCCTAGAAACCTCTTAAAAACAACTGTTAAAAATAGGGAATTCTAAAACATTTTAGCAACTGAATGTTAGTTTAAGTCCAAATCAGCTTAACCTTGCATAACAACTGTGGTACTCCTACACAATCTTATTTGTTGTGTGTGCTTAAGAATGTCCTGACCTCAGTGACTTTTATTGTTTGATGGCTATTGCAGCATCAAACTTGGGCCTCATTTTGTTTGTCAATGTACCCTATTATTGTAATGGTAATGGTTTTGTTGTATTTCCAATTATTATAATTATAATTGTTTGCATTTGTGTTTATGTTATATCTGGTGTTTAGTCAATTGTAATGGTTTTAGTTATATTCACCTGGTTATAAGTGTTTGGTTTGTTTGCAACAAATACAAAAGATTTATATGGTGACCACTCAAGAATTGTTCTTGAGAGGTCAAAAGGGGGACAATGTAGATCAATCTCTAATAATTTTCATATGACTTTACATTGTGCCTCTTCATATAACCTTGTGGTGGGTCTACCCACGTGTGACCTCTGTTTTCATGGGACTTTGTATCAAAGCCTCATTTAGAAACTTTGCATTGCCCTTGGTATAATATTATAGCCCCTAAGGATAGAATAAGATAGAAGAAAATTTTCTTTTTGCTAGCAGTAGAACAAGAGCTCTCCCCCCCCCTCCCCCCCCCAGTCTTAATCAATTGCCCTGTTGAATGAATGTGGTGTGGATGAGCAAGGCATGAAAGGCAGCACCTCCAGACAGCCTCAACTGTTGGAGAGGGGCTGGGAGCCAGACCCAAGAACAATAAAACGTGTCAAGTGGGCTCATTAAAGACAAGCAGACATACTGACGGCCTCAGGGGTTAGAAGCAAGCACCTTCTTTTGGAAACACCCTCTTTGCAGCATTGGGACAACACTCAAAAGAAAGCAGCACAAAGGACCAATGGACACAGACACAGAGTTTGAATCTGGTATAGATTTGCATAAGAGGAAAGCTGCTATAAAAGTGAGGTGTCTTGCAGAGGACCCCGGGTCTCGTTTTGTCAACATGGGAGCATCGATCCGGATCGGCAGAAGCCCGGCTCCACCCCCTCCCCCATCTAACTCACCTGGCCAGTGAAGTTAAGGGGAGCAACTAATTGGTAACAACAAGACGGAATGGGTTTGTGTGTGTGTGTGAGTGTGTGAGTGTGTGTGTGTGTAAGTGTAATATATTATATGCATATAATACAGTGTTAATGAATACATGTATTACTAATAAATGTGGCGTTTTGTCTTATTCCCCCTGAAAAGATCCTGTGCAGTACTTTAAGTACAACAGCTCCACTGGAGAGATTAGCTGTCAGGGAAATAGTGACTGACGCTGGCGTGTAAGTGGCTGGCAGGAGGCTTTGGAAAGAAGGCCCCAAGGAGATGCTGCCCATGAAGATTTCCCAGCTCTCAGAGCCCAGCTGCAGCTCACGCAGGGGAGGGCAAGTGCCAGCCCCTGGTGAGTGGAGGAGGGCGCTGTTATTGAGTCAGTGCCAGAGAAAACCCTGGAGGCACCAGGATTTCCACAGCAGCTGTGACCCAAAGACCTTCCAGAGTCACACCAAGCGCGGCTTGGATTCTACTTCCACCAGCTCGTGATCTCAACAGGAAACGGCGGCTGTCCTGGGTTCCATCCCTCCTTGCTCTCACCCCCCACATTCCAATCCCGCCCCAGGGCGATCCCAGGAGCTGCAGCAGAGCCAGACCGGCCCACCCCTGCATGCCCCCGTCCCACGTACCTGTGTTCCTGTCTCCTTTAGTGGAGGGCTGGAAGGAAGAGAAAGAGCCGCATCAGTAGCTGCAATCAGACAGCCTGGGTCCAGCGATCCCAGCCCAGGCAGCCGCTGCCCTCCTCTGGGGCAACTGGCCAAGGCATCTCTCAGTTCAATGCCAGAATGACATGAGGCCGAGGGGGTCTGGTCCTACTCAGAGGGGCAGCTCCAGAGCAGGCAAGGGATGTAGAAGTTCCCCCCCCCCAGCTCTGCCACTGCCCCTCAATCTTGGCCTGCAGATCCCCCTGTTATTCCTGGGCTTCCCCCCCACCCCCAGGCTCTGCCCATGCCTCTCAAGCCTGACCCACAAGCCCCAGCCCCCAGGCACATGCATCTAAACCCCTTTGAAAATAAGAAGTGATATTAGTGCTAAGTACTCTAGTAACCCAGGCTAACCGAGCTAAGCCGAACACAAGCACCTCTCTAGGTTCTCCATCTAGTCTCTGACTACGTCTCACAGATTCTCTCTCTAAGATCCGCCCTTCCCTATCCATCCACGCAGCTAAAACTCTTGTGCGAGCTCTCATCAGCTTGTATCTTGATTACCACAACCGCCTTCTCTCTGGCCTTGCTCCACTCATATCCTAGCCTGTCACTTTGAATGGGCCAGATCTCTCTCTTACTGTTGGGGGGAATTCTGCACCACTACGTGTGCGCAGAATTCATGTCCCCCACAGATTTTTTCACTTCCCCGCAGAAAAATACCTTTCTGACAGGGAAACCACAAGAGCGGTCAGGCGCCCCTCCCCAGCAGCATGGGTGCGTTGTTTTGGGCGCCGAGAGCAGCCAGTGGGGAGGTAATTACTGTGGGGCTTGGGATGCCCCGGCCAGTGGCTCCTACTCTACGACGGGTTCAGCTGCTAGTCCCAGGTCGGCTGGGGAGGATGGGACTTTCTCTTCCCCTGCAAAGAGCAGTCGGGGCCAACCCACACCCAGAATCCTCCCCCAGCTGCAGGAAGCTCTGCACCTCCGCCCCCCCACTTCCCGCCCACATTGCTCCTCAGCCGTGGGGGAGGGTTCACTGTACAGGGAGCTGCTCCCCGGTTTGTCCAACCCCCGTGTATTCGGAACCCCCAGACCCAGAACCCCTGCTGAGCCTCACCCTGCCACATCTAGAACGCCCCCCCACCAAGCTCCACCCCACTGAGCTTCACCCCCTGCATCTGGAGCCCCCTTGCACCCAGAGTACCCCCCACTGAACCCCACTCCCTGCATCCCGACGATGCCTCTCCAAGCACCACCCCCTCTACATCCAGACCCATGCCAAACCCCTCCCCTCTGCGTGTGGTTCCCCATTCCTGCACCCAGACCATCCCCCACTGAGTCCCCCGCACTCAACCCCCCCCCACAAGCCTCCCTCCACCCGCCTTCACCTGGATCCCCATGCAGAGTCCTATTCCCCCTTCACCTGGAACTCCGCAAGGAGACCCTGTGCATCCAGATCTCCCACACACCTGGACCCCCGACCAAGCCACCCGCACCCAGACTGCCCCACACAGAATCCTCTCACCCCACACAAAGCCTCTCTACACTTGGAACCTGCTGGGCTGAACCTGCTTGCCCAACACGTGGATCGGGGGCCAGGGCTGGGTGTGCATGTGAGACTCTGTCCCTCTTGTTTGCTATCTTGGTATGCCTGGTGTGGAGGATACTCCTGGGGGAATTCTGCACCACTGCACATGCGCAGAATTTATGTCCCCCACAGATTTCTTTGCTTCCCCGCAGACAAATGACTCTGACAGGGAAGCAAAGAGAAGCCAAAAGAGTGGTCATGTGACCCTCCCCAGCAGTATGTTTGGAGGGCCCAGAGCAACCAGCAGAGAGGTAAATCACTGAGGCAGGAGGCGGGACTGGGGAAGACCCAGCTGGTGGCTGCTACCCTGAGCCGGGCTTAGCTGCTAGTCTCGGCTGGAGAGGACGGGACTTCCTCTTCCCCTGCATGGCATCTAGGGCTGGGTCAGACTTCTCCCCTGGCTGAAGGAAGCTCTGCAAACTTCCCACCCCCACTTCCTGCACTCATCACTCCACAGCTGCAAGAGGTGGGATCCCTGTGCAGGGAGCTGCTCCCCCATCCGCTGTGCATCCAGACCCCCTCATACCCAGACCCTCCTGCTGAGCTTCATACCCCCGCACTCAGACCTCCCCACACCCGATGAGCCCCACTCCCCCTGCACCTGGACCACCCTGACAAGCCACCCACACCCGGGTCCCTGCCCCACTGAGCCCCAACCAGCTGCATCTGGATCCTCCACTGAGCACCCCACACTCATACCCCCCCACACCCAGACCCCCCTGCTGCAGAGTCCCATTAGCACTGCATCCAGATTTCCCCACCCCACCAACAAGCCCCTGTGCATCCAGATCCCCCAACACCTGCATCCCCCACTGTACAGCCCCTAGCACAGGGGGGTCCTGGTCCATGACTAAGGCTCCTAGGCACTATGGAAATACAAGTAATAAACAAGAATAATAATTTACAAACACAGTTCCAGATTTCCTCTTTCCTTTGTGATTTATGAATGAAATTTCCTGGAAGGTGTCCAAAGCTTTTATGTTTTTGCACCTCCACTCAGAGAAGAATTAGTTCTGAGGTCCCAGGGGACAAAAAATAGAATGCTTTAATTTGATTAAAACACAAATTGGATTTGAGTTAGGAACACAGGACTGTAAGGGACCTCCTGAGTCACTGAGTCCTGTCCCTGGTATCACAGGCACCCCGTAGACGCACATAGATAGGATCTGTAGCACAGAAAGACACAGAGGGCTGGGGGGTGGGATTGCTGGATGGTTTGGCGAGAGGACAAGGTACCTCTGAGTCATGGTTGAGCCTGTACACATAGAGCTGAGACGTTCCTGCCACTACCAGGTTGCGCTCCGCGTTGGAGAAGAAGTTGCAGTACATGGAGAACTCCACCCCCGTCGGGGGGTGGGCTTGTCTGTACACTGCATACATCCCTGGGGAACGTCAAGGCCACCAACCTGCCCAGGGACACAAAGGACAGAGAAAGACAAATCAGCTGCGAGAACCACCGATAACCCCAGGGTTCCCAGAGACTACTGCTGTCCCAGGCCCTGCAAGACGGTGAGAGAGCCTAGCGCTGCAAAAGGGTGACATCCCAGAGACCAAGCCTTCTCCCCTGGGCACACCAGATCCTTGGCCATAAGAACAGGCCCTGCCTTGGCAGCCTAAGCCTCCTGCCAACCATGAGGAAAACGTTTCCCCTAGGGAACATCTTCACCCTGCTCTTTGGGGGAGTCACTGGCTCTTGGGCTGAAGACATGACGGCGGCCACATTCCTCAAGCGAGATTTGAGTCTTGTTTCGAATGAAAACCACCCCAGCACCTTAGCCAAGGAATCTCCCGGCGCCAATCAGAGCCTGACGCTGGGGCAGAACGAGGGGAGCTGTTAACCCCCGGGCTGCAGGGACCATCCCCAGGACGCAGCCCCACAGCACGCCTTCCCTGGGGCCCAGGACACAGGCGGCGGGGGGGCATACTGGCCTGCAACCTCCTCTCCCCCCGAGTCACAGCAGATCCCATCGGCTCTGGGTGTGAACAATATAGCAAGCAAGCCCCGTTGCCTGGAGGGACCCAGGGATCTTCACCGCAGTCCCCTGCCAGGGGCCTGACCCCTATGAAACACGGGGGCCACAGGCCTGGCTACCCCCTCACCTCCCCCAGGGACCAACCCCCCAGACCCTTCCATACCCCCCCACAGCCATGGCTACCTCCTCCCCCGCCTGAGACCCCCTCCCCCCACAGACCCTACTCCCTCCCTCACCCCCCTCCACAGCCCTGGCTACCCCCTCACCCCCCAGGGATCCCTCCCCCCCCCCCACAGACCCTACTCCCTCCCTCACCCCCCCCCAGCCCTGGCTACCCCCCTCACCCCCCAGGGATCCCTCCCCCCCACAGACCCCTCCACACACCCCCATAGCTCTGGCTACCCCCTCATCCCCCAGGGATCCCTCCCCCCACAGACCCTACTCCCTCCCTCACCCCCCTCCACAGCCCTGGCTACCCCCTCACCCCCCAGGGATCCCTCCCCCCACAGACCCTACTCCCTCCCTCACCCCCCTCCACAGCCCTGGCTACCCCCTCACCCCCCAGGGATCCCTCCCCCCCACAGACCCTACTCCCTCCCTCACCCCCCTCCACAGCCCTGGCTACCTCCTCACCCCCCAGGGATCCCTCCCCCCACAGACCCTACTCCCTCCCTCACCCCCCCCCAGCCCTGGCTACCCCCTCACCCCCCAGGGATCCCTCCCCCCCACAGACCCCTCCACACACCCCCATAGCTCTGGCTACCCCCTCATCCCCAGGGATCCCCAGAGACCTTACTCCCTCCCTCACCCCCCCCAGCCATGGCTACCCCCGCACCTTCCCAGAGCTCCCCTCACCTGCCGCCCCCCCGCCTCTCCTCATGCAGCCGCCGGAAGCGCCGGGTCCCGCCGCCGGGCTGAGGCCACCATAGAGAGCAGCGACGTCAGAGCTAGAGCGGCCCGCGAGGGGGCGGAGCTACCTGGGACCATAGAGCCGGGGCCAGCCACGCCCCCCCGAGGAAGTAGACTGCGCCTGCGCCGCCCCGCTGCCGGGGTTCGAGCCCGGGGAGCGGCTCGGTCCCGTCCCTCTGCGCCAGGACGCCTGGGTTCCCTGCCCGGCTCCACGCGGCCGGCCGCGAGCCGTGAAGGAGCTGGGGGCTGAGCCCGGGACCGGAACCGGGGGCGGGGGGCAGAGGTCGCACAGGGCTGGACCCCACCTGCTAAGCCCCCCCAGTACCCGGACACCCCCCCACACTGAGCCCCAACCACCTTCAGCTGGAGCCCTGCAGAGTCCCATCCCCCAATGAGCCCCTGTGCATCCGCATCCCCCCACAGAACCCCCTCACCCCACACCTACAATCCCCCAATGAGCCCCTGTGTATCCGCATCCCCCCACATCTGAGCCCCCCACAGAACCCCTCACCCCACACCTACAATCCCCCAATGAGCCCCTGTGTATCCGCATCCCCCCACATCTGAGCCCCCCACAGAACCCCTCACCCCACACCTACAATCCCCCAATGAGCCCCTGTGCATCTGCATCCCCCACCTCTGAGCCCCCCACAGAACCCCTCACCCCACACCTACAATCCCCCAATGAGCCCCTGTGCATCCGCATCCCCCACCTCTGAGCCCCCCACAGAACCCCTCACCCCACACCTACAATCCCCCAATGAGCCCCTGTGCATCCGCATCCCCCCACCTCTGAGCCCCCCACAGAACCCCTCACCCCACACCTACAATCCCCCAATGAGCCCCTGTGCATCCCCATCCCCCCCATCTGAGCCCCCCACAGAACCCCTCACCCCACACCTAGAATCCCCCAATGAGCCCCTGTGCATCCGCATCCCCCCACCTCTGAGCCCCCCACAGAACCCCTCACCCCACACCTACAATCCCCCAATGAGCCCCTGTGCATCCCCATCCCCCCCATCTGAGCCCCCCACAGAACCCCTCACCCCACACCCGGAATCCCCAATGAGCCCCTGTGCATCCGCATCCCCCCACAGAACCCCTCATCCCACACCTACAATCCCCCAATGACCCCCTGTGTATCCGCATCCCCCCACAGAACCCCTCACCCACACCCGGAATCCCCCAATGAGCCCCTGTGCATCACCATCCCCCCCATCTGAGCCCCCCACAGAACCCCTCACCCCACACCTAGAATCCCCAATGAGCCCCTGTGCATCCGCATCCCCCCCACCTCTGAGCCCCCCACAGAACCCCTCACCCCACACCTAGAATCCCCAATGAGCCCCTGTGCATCCGCATCCCCCCCACCTCTGAGCCCCCCACAGAACCCCTCACCCCACACCTACAATCCCCCAATGAGCCCCTGTGCATCCGCATCCCCCCCACATCTGAGCCCCCACTGAGCCCCCACACACAACCCCCACACCTGGATCCCCACACTGAGCCCCTCCAAACTTGAATCCTGCCAGGCTGAGCCTGCCTGCCCCATACCTGGATTGGGGGCCAGGGTTGGGCATGTGTGTGAGACTGTCCCTCTCACTCGCTATCCTGGTGTGCCTGGCATGGAGGGCAGGAGACAGGCTTTAGCAATGGATTGGTTTGATGTGGGCATTGCATGTGCTGAAGCAAAGCGTAATTACTGGACAGGGTCTGTTTTGGGCTGAGAAGACAGTTTAGACTGTTGTTTTACTGAACAGCAACAAAAGAAAGCGGCCCTCCCACCCCAGGAGAACGGGGTGTACTTCCTTCTAAAAAGGTGACAAAGGCAAAGAGAAAATCTGATCTCCTGGTCTTTCTGAAAGACATATTTGGTCATACGTCATATAAGGGTTTTATTTCCATTTTGTAAGGATAATAAATACAATGTGGTTATTAAAAATACCATTAACTCTGTGGCAAGTGATGCAGGCAGATCTGCTTCATGCAAAGGGTAAGATACAAGTCCCATCAAGAGCACGTATGTGCAGCTAGAGATCTAGAGATCTTGTTTTGTAGATGTTGCTTTCCCTTTTCTGTCCCTCCCGCCTGCTTGCCCGGAGTCTGGGGACAAACTGAAAGCTGAATTCAACTGAAGTTCCTGTGATTTCAGGTCCTCGCTCACAAGCGGACCCAGGTTCACTGGACACCCAAATGGAGCAGTTGTACAGAATCGATAGGGATGGAATCAAGAGGTGTCTTTAGACACATCCTGGTAGGGCCCTGCCAAATTCACACCCATTCTGGTCAATTTCACAGATGTAGGTGCGCTGCTGTAGCAGTCTGGAGAAGATGGGAGCCACTGGGAGAGAGAAGTTCTCCCACCAACATAGCACTGCCTACGGGCGGGGGGGCCCCTCGGGTCGGTATAACTATGTAGCACGGGGGGGGGTGTGGATTTTTCACACCCCCGAGTGATGTTGTTAGACTGCAGCAGTGTGTAGAGTAGACTTTGCCAAAGACTCCTATTGATTTCCATGGGAATTAGATCCAGCACCTTGAGAAATTCCTCTACAAACCTATGGCAGGAATAACGTTTTCGATTCGAGTCTAGAGGATGATGCAAAGCACCTACAGAGACGGGACTATGTGACCTTTACAAGTTTGAACTTGAGTAAAATATTGCTCCGTTTTAATTTAGGCTCGTCAAATTATTTTACTTGAAAACCAAGAAAAGCTAACCCAAGGGAAAGCCGATTGCTTCTACCTGAAGATGAAGACAGTATTTCTATATTAAAACCATGCTTCTGTAACTCTCAAACCAGGGAGACGTGATTCATAATTACACAAGAGTGCTCGGTTCTCTTAGTCAAGAATTTGTTTTTATGTTAATGTTGATTTCTGAGTGGTAGCTGGTAAACATGGCAAATAATTAAGTTAAAATAAAAAGTGATTAAATAAGGAATGTAAACTGTCTTTGTGATTTCAAGTCCATTGTAATTTAACTACCGCTAACGTTCGGTAAATCCGGAAATCAGACCTCTACATTTTATTAAGCCCCTTGACCCCCCAAATAGATGTCAAACTATGCCATGGAGGGGGCCTTGGTTTCCCAGCTGCCCTGGGGCACACAGAGAGACCGTTGGCTGCCAGGGCTGTCTGGCACCTGAGGGCTGGTCTCCAAGCTGTCCCGCCTGTGACCAGCTCCTCCCTGACCTGGGAGATTTCCTGAGACTCTGGCCCACGTGGCTCTTGGCCCAGGGCCTGCAGTGCCGGGGGCTGGGGCCGTGCCCCATATGCGCCAACTCCATGGGTGCTCCGGGGCTGGAGCCCCCACGGAAAAAAACCAGTAGGTGCTCTGCACCAAGCAGCCACAGATGGCTCGGGGCCTCGGGGCGGCACTTGAGGGAGGGTGGAGAGCAGGGAGCGGTGGGCAGGTGGGGCTTCAAGGGAGGGGGCAGAGCGGGGGCAGGAAGAGGCAGAGCGGGGGCGGGGCCTTGGGACAGAGCAGGGGTGCAGCACCCCCGGGGGAAAAGAAAACTCAGCGCCTAGGCAGTGCCCGTTCCCGAGGACTGGCCCTGTGACCTGCCAGCCCCTGGCACGGCTCTGAGCAGCTGCCAGAGGGGGCTGGAACCTTCAGCCACTTACGGGCCCCATTGGCACAGGTGCCCGGGCACGTCCCACCCCCACTGCCAGGCCTGCTTATTTCCTAGAGTCCCCCCTGCCCCGGGTCCATCACAGCCCCACCCTCGCCCACAGCAAGGCAGAGAGCGCCTGGGAGACGCACCGTTTTATTGTCCATGGGGCAGATGGGCAGGAGCCCGGCCTGGGGCCTGGGGCCTGGCACGAGCCGTCACAGATCCCCCGGCACAACCAAGCGGGTGGCCTCCTCCCAGCCCTGTCCCCTCTCCCCACTCCTGCAGGGCAGGGCCGAGTGTGAACAGGGGCGGCATGTGGCTGGGCTCTTTCCCACATGGGATCGGCGTGGGGCAGAGGGCCCTGTGGGGGGAGTTTGGGGTCCACGGCTGGGCTGTGCGGCTGAGCAAGTGATGGGCCTGCCAGGGAGCCCCAGGCCATCCCTGTCCAGTGGGGCTGTCCCCAGCAGCGTGGGGGCAGAGCACTTGGGGCAGTTTGAGGGGGCAGGGCCACAGGACCTGAGCCAAGCCCCAGGGAGCGGAGCTGCGCTGGGCGAGCAGTGCTGCGGGAGGGGCGATCCCTGGGGCGGGGGAGGAGTGTCCCTGAAATCTGTGTTTGGGGTGCCTGCCCTGGGGACCCTCTTCCTCGACCCACTCCTCCTTGCTAGTCTGGCGAGCCTCGGGGAGGGGGCTATTTGCTATTTCAGATGCGGGGGGGTGGGTGTGAACGGTGCCAGGCCTCTGAGTGCCCGTGCGGGGCCCGGGGCGTGGGCGTGAACGGTGCCAACCCTCTGAGTGCCCGCGCGGGGCCCGGGGGTGGGTGTGAACGGTGCCTCACCTCTGAGTGCCCGTGCAGGGCCCGGGGGTGGGTGTGAACGGTGCCAGCCCTCTGAGTGCCCGCGCGGGGCCCGGGGGTGGGTGTGAACGGTGCCAGCCCTCTGAGTGCCCACGCGGGGCCCGGCGGTGGGTGTGAACGGTGCCAACCCTCTGAGTGCCCGCGCGTGGCCCCGGGGGTGGGTGTGAACGGTGCCAACCCTCTGAGTGCCCGTGCAGGGCCGGGGGGTGGGTGTGAATGGTGCCAGCCCTCTGAGTGCCCGTGCAGGGCCCGGGGGTGGGTGTGAACGGTGCCAGCCCTCTGAGTGCCCGTGCAGGGCCCAGGGGGTGTTGCTCTCCCAATAAATAGCACAAACGGGCACAGGGTGCTCTGTGCGGCGCCCGTCCCTCCCCCACCAGGGACCCCACCGCTGGCAGATGGTCCCCGGGCATCAGTAACGAGCAGCCCCCCTCAGTCATGCCCATTGCTTGTTGCGCCGCCGGCCCCCTGGCAGCAGCCCCACCTCCCCCTGTGGGCTCAGGGCCGTGGGGGGCCGGGCAGGAGTCACAGCAGGGTGAGGTTCTCCTCGTACAGGGACAGCAGCAGCAGGATGGCCCAGCCCCCCAGCAGGCCCAGGTTGTGCAGGGCGAAGAGAAGCCAGGGCCGCTTGTCCTTCACGTTCATCATGGTCGGCAGCTGGAAAGGAAGGGGGCGGGTTAGGGCAGGGCCTGCAGCCACCGGGCCCGGTCCGGAGCCAGCCTGGGGCGCGTGGCCCCGGCTGCCCTTCTGACCTGGGGGGGCGACTGGTCAGAGGCTACAGCACCGCCTGGCCCACAGCTCTCCCAGCAGCGCCCACCACTGACATGCAGCCACCTCTGGGGTGAGCCAGGGCAGCTGGCTCACGGCCACAGCACCGCTGCCCAGACAAATCCCACTGCAGGGGGGCCGAAGGGAAGCACCCACACGGGGGTCTGGCCAGGACAGGGGTGTGACGTTATTGATATAATCTGGGACCATATAGATCATTGTTGCAACCAAGGTCCTGTAGTGGCACGCAAATCTTGTATAAAGGGGATCAAATGGGGTGTCTAGGACAAGGTTATGGTTTGCTGGTTATGATTATGCTGTCTATATGTGTGTATCACTTTTGTAGTTGAAGTTATGAATATTGGCTCTATACTGTCTGTATTTCAAACTTATGCTATGCTGCTGGGTGACATCCCAGACAAACTGGTGTTAGCTCTGCCTAGCCCTGCTTGATGGCCCATTAAGGACCATCAGCTATACAATGGACCCATTGAGAGAAGGCAGATACGCCTTGTAACTCAGCAAAGTATGCAGGGACTGGCCCATGTGACTCCAGACTCCATTTTGTTGTAATTTTCCACAGTAAGAACAAAGAGGTGTTCTTACACCTGGAAAAGACTATATAAGGCTGATGCCTCATCTCCATCTTGTCTTCAATCCTGCTTCATACCTCTGGAGGAACTTTGCTACAAGCTGAAGCTTTGAACAATGGACTGAGGACCCATCCCAGCGGGGGATGTATTCCAGAGACTTGATTTGAACCTGCAGTTTATTCCATCGCTGCTGCAAGCCTGAACCAAGAACTTTGCCATTACTGTATGTAATTGATTCCATTTAACCAATTCTAACTCTCATCTCTATCTTTTTCCTTTTATGAATAAACCTTTAGATTTTAGATTCTAAAGGATTGGCAACAGCGTGATTTGTGGGTAAGATCTGATTTGTATATTGACCTGGGTCTGGGGCTTGGTCCTTTGGGATCAGGAGAACCTTTTTCTTTTACTGGGTATTGGTTTTCATAACCATTTGTCCCCATAACGAGTGGTACTGGTGGTAATACTGGGAAACTGGAGTGTCTAAGGAGATTGCTTGTGAGACTTGCAGTTAGCCAGTGGGGTGAGACTGAAGTCCTCTTAGTCTGGCTGGTTTGGTTTGCCTTAGAGGTGGAAAAAACCCCAGCCTTGGGCTGTAACTGCCCTATTTGAGCAATTTGTCCTGAGTTGGCACTCTCAGTTGGGTTCCGCCAGAACCGCATTGTCACAAGGGGAAAGTACCCGGCGAGCTTTGCTGAGTGCACGAGATCAGGGGCCTGCGTTTTACGCCCCCTAGCGCTGGGCCGGCACACCACAGCCGTTAGGGACCCTGAAGGGAGAGCACCCCCTAGCAAGTCCCCACCCCCGCTTTCTGCACCACAGCCCCTGCGCGTGCGGTGCTGGGATCCGCCCTGGCTGGGGAGCGGGCTTGCTGCACCCCCGCCAGCCTGAGGAGCTGGGGAGCTCTGCCGAACCCCCCGGCCGGGAGCAGGCGGGCGGTGCTTGTGGGCTGGACAGAGAGGGAGTGACAGGGCACGGAGGGGGCTGCAGTGACACAGGGGGGGTTCTGGGCTCCCCCAGGACGGCAGGGCTTACAAGGGGCCCAGCGAGCGCAGTCCTGGCCCCTGAGCCGAGGGGCCCTTTGTTCCCTTCTGCAGCAGGCCCTGCCCCCCATCGCCAGGCTCTGGCACCCGCTGCGCTCTGCCCCCGTCACCTCACTGAATTCAGGGGAGAACTCTGTGCTAATGAAAACGAGGGGCACCCAGTCCTGAGGAGAGAGCCAGTGCTAGGCTCCCTCCCCCATGCCACTACGCCGACACCCCTCAATCCCGACCCGCAGCCCCTGCTAGCCCACCCCTGGGTTCCCCCCTCCCCCAGCTCCGCCGACACCCCTCACTCCCGACCCGCAGCCCCGGCTAGCCCACCCCTGGGTTCCCCCCCTCCCGCAGCTCCGCCGACACCCCTCACTCCCGACCCGCAGCCCCTGCTAGCCCACCCCTGGGTTCCCCCCTCCCCCAGCTCCGCCGACACCCCTCACCCCCAACCCGCAGCCTCCTGCTAGCCCACCCCTGGGTTCCTCCCTCCCCCAGCGCCGCCGACACCCCTCACTCCCGACCCGCAGCCCCTGCTAGCCCACCCCGGGCTCCCCCCTCCCCCAGCTCCGCCGACACCCCTCACCCCCAACCCGCAGCCTCCTGCTAGCCCACCCCTGGGTTCCTCCCTCCCCCAGCTCTGCCGACACCCCTCACTCCCGACCCGCAGCCCCGGCTAGCCCACCCCTGGGCTGTCCCCCTCCCAGACTCAGCTCTCAGTGGGACCCTTGGATTAGGGCTCGGACCTTTCCCCTCTGGCGAGCTGGGCGTGGGGGCAGGGCGGGGGTCAGTAGCCGGGGACGCCTGCGTGCGAGGCGCTCACCATGTCACAAAGGGCCACGTAGAGGAAGAGGCCCGTGGCCACGGTGAAGATCCAGGCCTGGAACTCCTCGCCCGTCGTCACCGAGAGCGCGATGTAGAGGCCGAGGAAGGCGGTCAGGGCGCTGCTGAAGTTCAGCAGCAAGGCCTTCTTGACGCTCAGCCCCGCGTGCAGCAGGGCCGCGAAGTCTCCTGGCAGGGCGGGAACGAGACCACGTCAGGGGGGGCTGCCATTAGCCTGGGCTGCCGGTCACCCCCCACTATGCCAGGCCAGCAGGAGCCGCCCTTAGCCAGCCTGGGCTGGGCGTCACCTCCCCTGGACTGGCCCAGCCGGAGCCTGGCTGGCCTGGGCTGGGCCAGGAGTCACCCCCCAGCTAGCCCGGTAAGAGCTGCTCTGAGCCGGTCCCGGACCGGAGTCCCTGGGAAGGGCCCCAGGGGGTCTGGGCTGAATAACCCCCCTGCACGGCCTCGGGGCGGCCCAGTGCGGCTGAGCCTCCGGCGACTCCCCACCCCCGGGGCAGCCGCTCACCGAGCTCATGTGGCAGCTCGTGGCACAGCACGGCCAGCGACGTGGCCAGCCCCGTCTTCCAGGAGGTGGAGAAGGCAGCCCCCACGGCCAGCCCGTCGGCGAAGTTGTGGATGGCATCTCCGATGGTGATCATGTAGGGGATCATGCGCTGCTCTGCGGAGCGAGGGGCAGTCAGGGCTGGGCCAGGGGCCGGTCCCCTCCCAATGGAGAGACCACCGCCAGCCTGGGGACCCCTACCCCACATACCCAGCCCCCCAGACCCAGCCAGCCCGGGGCCCCCTGCCCCAGACCCCCGGACCCCCAGCCCCAGCCAGCCTGGGGCTCCCTGCCACAGAGCCCCAGACCCAACCAGCCTGGGGCCCCCTGCCCCAGACCCCCAGCTCCAGCCAGCCTGGGACCTCCTTGCCTCACCCAGCCCCCCAGACCCACCCAGCCTCGGACTCCCTGCCCCAGATCCAGCCAGCCTGGGGCCCCCTGTCCCACCCACCCAGACCCCCAGGCCCAGCTTTCCAGGATGCCCGCCTCCTCCTGCAGAGGCTCATCCCAGTGGCCCTGGTTCCCGTCTCTGACAGCAGTGAACGGCGGATACTTTCAGGATGGGTCATGAAGCCCCAAGGAGCCACGCGGCCCCATGCGGGAAAGTCCTGCCAGGCCTGGTCCCTCTGCTGGGGCCGAACACTGCCAAGCCCTTCTCATTATGCCAGTGTGTGAGAGGCATTCCCTCACTGCAGACCCAGTGGCCTAATGGATAAGGCACCAGCCTCCGGAGCTGGAGATTGTGGGTTCAAGTCCCACCTGGGTTGGGGATAACAAATATTTCTGCTTTTCCCAATCCGCTAAGCTGGGGGAGAAGCTGAAAGGTGTCTCGGGGTGGGGCGAGGGCAGCAGTCAGAAAGGGGAAGCCTGGCTGGCTCGCCCCAGAGCTGCGGGTAACAGGCTGTAGGGCCCCACCTGCCTGGTCCCCAGACACAGGGTAGCCCCTGCCCCAGGGATTTCCTCAGCACCAGCCTTCCAGTACCTGAGCCGCTCCTTCCTCCCTGGCCTAGCCCCACAGCGTGGGGGTTGGGGTGGGGAGTTGATTGGGGGGTCTGGGGTTGGGGTTGCTGGGTCTGGCGAGTGGCATGAGGGGCTCACAAGGCTGCGTCACTCACCCCGGCTGCGTCTCCCCTGCCCCGTCTTTCTGAGACTGGCTTCCTCCGCGGTGACCTGGAGGAGGGAGGGACAGACAGGGAGCATGAGGGTTGGCCCTCACCCCGGGGAGCCCTCTGCTGGCAGCAGCTGCCTGGGGGTGCCCCATGGGGCCCAGACCTTCACCTCAGTAGTGAGCCTGAGACCCCTGGCCACAGCCCCCCGCAAGGCCAGGCACAGCTGGCATGGGACACGCGCCCCGCTCCATCCAGCTGTGAGCAGGACGCAGGCACGGCCCCTGTTAGAGCTGCCCCTTAACCCCTTCACTGCCAGGCCGGCCCCAGAGCTGTGCCGGGCCGTGAAGGTAGCAAGGGCAAGGCGACATTCAGAGACGTGCCCACTGGGCTGTACCTGGTGCTGCCCAGTGGGTGAGGCTCACCTGGCTGGCCCTGCCCTGCAGCCTACGTCATCCCCCTCCCTGCCCCATCCTGGGGGCTGGGCCTTACCAGGTCGGCCTGCGAGGCTCCTTTCTCCTGCTTCTTCCTCCTCTGCTCGGCCTGGTAGACTTGCAGGGACATGGCGTGGTCGTGCGGGTGCCCCCCGCCAGCCTCCTCCTGCCGGAGCAACACACACAGCTCACCCAGCGCCCCCCACGGCACCGACGGGGAGTGGCCCACGGGCCCCATGGGCACCTGCCTCGGGGGCGTGGCAGGTGCAACAGCCACCCGCAGCCCAGAGCACGGAGCGCCCGCGCCACCTGTGCCCAACAGGCACTGCAGGGAACGGCAGGGAGGCAGCGCCTGACGGGGTGTTGGCTGAGACGCGGGGCAGGGCCAGGAGATCTTTAACCCATTCCAGCAGCACAGCTCCCACTACCCCCACCCCCAGGGCATGGGGGTCAGCGCTGACTGCCGGGGAGAGCGCCCCCCGCCGAGCCTCCACCCCGCTCCCTGCACCACAGCGCCCCCTGCTGAGCCCCTGCCTTGCTCCCCGCACCACAGCGCCCCCCGCTGAGCCCCCGCCCCACTCCCCGCACCACAGCACCCCCCGCCGAGCCCCGCTCCCCACACCACAGCGCCCCCTGCTGAGCCCCCACGGAGCCCCACCCTGCTCCCTGCACCACAGCGCCCCCTAGTGCTTCACTGGGGCATTGGGATCAGTGCTGACTGTCAGGGGAGAGCACCTGCTCTTTCTGTGCCCCCCGCCTCTCCAAAATACCCCACCTCCCTCCCCCATCTGCCCCCTGCCTCCCTCGTCCCCAGACCTCGGGCTCGTTGCTCCCCAGGACGCTGAAGAACTTCTCCAGGAGGAAGAAGACATAGATGCCGCCCAGCACGGCCAGCAGCTTCCAGATGGTGTCCCTGGTCCCGGCCTCCTCAGCCCCGTGCGCGTGTCCCTCATCTGCGTGCGAGTGCAGGCCCAGGAACTGCAACGACAGCACGAGGGAGTCTCAGCCAAGGTGGGGGCTCGCTTGGGCATGTGGGGACTCCCCCTCTCTGCCTGCGCACTCCCCGTGTGTAAGCACACGCCCCTGCCAGTGCCACACACCCATGTGCATGCTCGCCTTCCCCCGACACTGGCCAGCACACACGCAGCCATCTGCACACTCACCTGCACTCACTCGCACGTGCCTATACGCACACCCATGTGCCCATCCATACATCCACATGCCCGCACGCACACCCATGTGCACATACTCCCACGTGCCCACACGCACACTCACATGCCTACATGCCCACATGTACACTCACGTGCACTGGCCCACGTGCCCAGGCACACAGCCCCCCGGGTGTCCACCCACGTCCATTTCCGAGCTGTGCACGCAGTCCCCGGGAGCGGGCCCAGCTGCTCACCTGGGGGATGAGGTGGAGCAGGGCGTCCCCAGTGAGCGAGCCCACGGCCAGGCTGACAAAGCCCTGGATGACGTAAGGGTAGGCGCTGGCACAAGCGGTGCACAGGAGCAGGACGATGCCAAGCAGCGCGCACAGGCAGATCACCAGCGTGGCCAGCGAGCCATAGATGTACCCTGCACAGAGAGCGGGTGTTACCCATCCCGGCCCGGAGCCCCGCACTGCCCTGCACAGGGCAGGATGCGGAAATCCCAGGCAGCCAGATGCCCCCGTCCAGCTCCTCCCCAGGCACTTGAGGCAAGCAGGAGCTGGGGTCTGCCCCCGCAGGGCACGGACACGGGAGGGGGCAGGGCCAAGGCACTGTCCTCAGTCCCGAGCCGTTAGGGGCTGTGCCCCCATGGGCACCGCCTCCCGCCCCACCCCCAGATGCTTTGAAATGGAGAGATGTCCGCACGCCCCGGGGGCTGCCCCTTGTTCTAACCCACGGGCACCGCCAAGCCCAGCCATGGGGCCCCGCGCAGGAGACAGGGCCTCACTCTCTGCCTCGGTCAGTCGGTTGCCAGGCGCGCTCAGGTGAGGGACAGAGCAGGCCCCGCTGAGCTGTTGCTGGAGCAGGGCCGGGCTGAGGCTGGTGAAGTCCGGGCCAGAGATCCCTGCGTCGGGGTCGAGGCTGTAAATCTCCAGGAGGTCGCCGGGGCTCAGACACATCTGGAAACACAGATGGGGAGTTACTGACGGAGTCGGCGGCACCCAAGCCACGGATCTGAGCCCCCCGCGGCCCAGAGCCCTCAGCCAGGATAGCGGCCTCTCCAGGGCTTCGTGCCGGCTCCAGCGACATGGATCCAACCCACCCCCAGATGGTTTCCTGGTTCTCCGCCTGCCCTGCCCAGGTTCGCTGCCAGCCCAAGGACCAAGCACGACGCTCTTGCTGCCACACTGCCTGGGCTGGTGGCTCTTTGCTTCCTGCCCCGAGGGCTGCGGCTGCCCCTTGTGAACCAGACAGCAGGACACGACTCCGGCCCCAAACTCCAACGCAGGTGGGAAACATTCCCCAGGCCTCTGCCCAGCCAGGCTGCTGCCAGGCGGGTACCAACGGCCCTGAGAAAGCCTGTTCTCAGCCCTGGGAGGCGAGGGAGTCAGGACTCCTGGGTTCTGTTCTGGGGCGTGTGGGTCACTTGCAGGATTAGCTGGGTGTAGCTCACTGGGACATTGCCCTGCCGTTGCAGTCCCTGCTGTGCTCTGCCTGTGGGCTGTGGTGCATTGGCCACGTTTCGGCTGGGGGGTTCGCCTGGGGGTGCTGGGGGCCTGTGACACTCAGGAGGTCAGACTCTGATCTGGGCCCCTCTGGCCTTTAACCCGATGATTCTCCAGACGCCCCCTGCCCTGGGTTCCGGGTCCCTCGGACTGCCGGCATGGGGACAGCTGTAGCCCCGCTGCCTACCGTGTCCCAGACGAGACTGGCATCGTCCGGCTCCCTCTGCCCGGGGAGGCTCCGGCTCAGCCGCCTGGCCGTGTCGCCGTGGTGAGTGTCCAAGTGATCGCCGGGGGCTGTGTGGTTGCCGGGGCGCTGGCTGTCGTGGGGAGCTGACGTGGGCTCCTCGTGGTGATCGGCGTGTGCTTCGTCGTCATGGTGATGGTCCGTGTGCTCGTCCTCTGGCCCCAAGGCCAGCTGGCCCATCAGTGCGGTCAGGCCTGTCACAGGCCAAGCCCGTCATGCCCGCTCCCAGCCCAGTCGCCCCTCAGCAGGTGTGCCCCTTCCCCTGCAGCCCCCCGCCCCGCTCCGTCACTGCAGCCTCCTGCCCCGTCCCCCACCCCAGGGCTCACCCCCTGGGCTCAGAGTTGGCTGGGGCCCGGGGATGCTGGCGCGCAAGCTGCCCAGAGCTCCAGGAGTGGAACATCCCGGCTGCTCCCCCCCACCCCGGAGAGGGCACTGCTGCGGCAGGGGCTGGGACGGGGCTTTGCAGGAATTTCCCCCTCTGAGCCCGGCTCCCCCGGGGCGAGGGGAGAGCCCAGCCAGGCTGCGGGGGAGCCCAGCTCTCTGGCCTGCAATGGGGACACTGCAGCCTGCGTGAGGCCATCAGCCTGCCGGGGGGCGGAGCGGGGCTGTGCCCGGGGGCCTCTCGGAACCAGCGCCGTCCCTGAGCCTGCCACCGGAGGGCACCCTGCTCACACCTGGAGCCAGCAGGTGGCACACGGCCCGGTGGCAGGGAAACCCGTGCCAAGCGCCCGCTGTAGGGCCGCAGGACCCATCGCCCTGTGCCAGCCTTTCCCAAGGGGCAGGGGCTCAGCAAAGCCCTCCCCCAGTGGCCTGCTGCAAAGGATTCTGGAGCCCTGTGAGGAGGAGCCGGGTGTGGGGGATATCGAGCCCTCGGTTACCCCCAGCCACGGCTGCCCTGACTCACCTGCCAGCGTCAGGTTCTGGGACTCGTTGCCGTAGCGACGGAAGATGTACCCCAGGAAATAGTGGGGGGGCGGCAGGGCGTGGAAGCAGTCCCCCAGCAGCACGTGGTATGTGACCGTCACCAGCACCCGGCTGGCCACGTCAGCCGCCACCCGGCCGGAGACCACGGTGCTCTTCTGCAGGACATGCTCCGCGTCCAGGCATGGCTGTGGGGGGGAGAGGGCTGATGAGAACGGCTCCCAGTCCCAAACCAGCCCCACCTCTGCCCCGTGGGTCTGGGCTCCCCCAGTCACCATGCGGGAGAGTGTGGGGTGGATTCGGCGGCGTGGGGGTGGGACACACAGGGGAAGGAGAGTGAGAAAGTGCCCCCCAAGAGGAGATGAGTCCGGGCACTGCAACAGGCTCTGGGAGCTGTCCTGTGGCTTGGGGGGCACAGGCCTGGGGGTCAAGACCAGCTCCCCAGCTAGGGGTGTTGGGGAACAGCAGCAGCTGACATGCCTGATCCAGGCCCCCCATCAATGGGATGGGCTTAGAAACACCAAAGGGGGAGCTCGGGGGGTGGCCGTCTCCTGCTTTTCTCAGCAGCCCGGAGGGCTGGAAGCTGCTGGGCGTTTGCGCTGCGAGTCTCCCGTAATCCCCTGACTCCAGGGCTTGGAGCTTTAGGACCCTCCCCCAGGTACCGCGAGACGTGCCCTAGAGGTGAGATCTGGTGATTCGGGGAGGGGGGCAAGGCGTTAGCGTGACAGCGACAGATCAGGGTGTCCCATAGGCTCCCGGGGGGACTTTGGCCCCTTTCCCTACACAGGGTTCGAGGAGGGGGGGTCGCAGCTGGTGGTTTGGACACCCCCGCCGGGCTCTGCCGGCCAGTTCCAGCCTCAGTCCTAGGAGCTGTTTGCTAACAGGTGGAACCAGCCAATTTCCTCCTTGGCCGCAGTCCCAGCTCTCTCGCCAGCAGCCCCGGCAGCGCCACTTGGCTGGAAAGGGCCCGGCTCACGCGGCTGCCTCGCTCCAGCTCTCGGGTGGCCCTTGGCACCGCCCGGACTGTCCCACGGCCCTGCCTGCGCTGCTCCGGGGCAAGGCGACCGGCAAGTGACGCGGGCAGCCCGGCTGGGACCCGGTGGCTCGAGTCAGCAGGGGTGATCGGGGGGGGGTGACAGACTCCTGGCCCCATCCGCACTCCACTGACTGGCACAGGCCTCGTGCGCAGAGGGCACTGGGCCTGCAATGGGCCAGGATCCCGGCACACAGAACCACTGGGGCACTCAGGCCTGGCGGTGAGCATTGGTGTTTTCAGAGAGGGACTCTAAGCTGACTTCACCCCCGAGCTCTGCCAGGGCTGGCAGCACGGCCATGCCACGGGGCTTGCATGACTTGAGTTTAATAGTCAGTGCTGGGGGAGGGGGTTGGGGGGGACAGAGAATGGGACTGTACAAAAAACAACTCAATCGACGTCGGCTACTGGTGCACCAGGGAGCAGTGCAAACCTCCAGAGCACCGCACCCGGCTTGTGCCCAAAATGTTATTAACATCCCGACTCCAGTGTGTGGCCACAAAAATCCAGCCTAATCCACTGGACCAAAGCCGGGGGCGAGTCCTGTCTCCTGCCCACAACCCGCAGCAAGAACAGCCCATCGCACGGCTGGTAACTAGTGACCCCACAGTTATAGTGACGGGCTCATCTGTGATGTCACTGCTCCAAATTCCAGGGCTGCTGCTTATAGACCCAGCACTGGGAAATAGGCCTCGCCTCGTTACTCAGAGTGCCACCCCCAGTCAAAGTCCCGGACCCAACCTCTCCAGGCCCATGCTCCCCACTCCATGGGGCTAAAGCCCCAAGCCCAGAGGTGAAAGTGAGCCGGCCCTGTCCGGTACGGCATACCAGCAAGAGCCAGTACACAGCCGACCACGCCAGCAGGGGGCAGCTTCCCCAGGCCGGCAACTTAAAAGGACCCAGGACTCCCAGCCGCCGCTACTCCAGCCCGAGCCCCGGGCCCTTTAAATAGCTGGGGGGGCCCCGGGGTAGTGGCGACGATTTAAAAGGGCCAGGCGGTGGATGGGTCAGGGGTTCTCAGGGGGGCGGGAAGTGGGAGGGGGCAGATAGGGGGCAGGGGCTAGGCTATTTGGGGAGGCACCGCCTTCCCTACCCAGCCCTCCATACAGTTTTGTAACCCCAATGTAGGGGGCAGTAGTGACACACACCGGATTCCCCAGCAGGGAGCAGTCACACACACACACACACTCACTCTTACCTGGTGCCTGTCTGCGTCTCTGTAATTCTCCCGCATGCCTCCCAGCAGCTCCGCCACTTTCTCCGCCGTGGGCCCCGCAGCGGGATTCCCGCTGGAGAAGCTGGTGAGGAAGGCCCCGGCCTCGGCCACCCACTGGCCGCCCCTCACTGCAGCGCAGGTGGCCGCGGGGTCTGTCAGGTAGAGCAGCACGCCGGCACCGAGCTGCGGGAGCTCCGTAGCCGTGAGGTTGGCGTCGCCCGTCCCTGCCTTGCCCACGAGCGTGAAGACATCCGTCACGGAGATGCACTGTGGGGAGAGGGGCAGAGCTGGCACACACCACACCGCACTGAGACCCGGCAGCCTCTCGCCAGCAGTGACAAGCTGGGAATATGGCCTGGGGCCTGCAGAGCCACTGGATGCCTGGCGTGCCCTGCCACGCCTGCCTCGGCTCAGGGCTAGGGGTAACTACCCCGATCCAGCTGCGGGGTGGGGAGCCCCTCGAGGTGACGTTTGGCACTGGGCTCAAAGGGGACATTTGACCCCAGCATCAGACCTTGGCGCCCTTGGGGCAGTGAGCCTGGGGCCCGAGGAGCTGGGATCCCCAGCGGCTACCCTGCCAGTGCCCGGCTCCGGGCTGTTGCTGTGTGAGCTTCCAGTCAGCAGCAGAGAGCTGGGGAAGGGTCTAGGCCAACGGTTTCCAACCTTTCCCATCCCAGGACCCTCCCCTGAGCCCTCAGCCCCCTTGAGAGGGACAGGGTGGACCCTGGGCACCATCCCTGGCTGAGCTCCCCCTCGGAAGCATCAGCGGGTTCTGCACCACGGGCGCTGACAGCTGGGCCGATGGTCTCACAGTCGGACACCTGACATGGGCACCCGGACGTGTGGCCGGATTCTGGGCCATGCTGAGCACCCAGCAGCTCTCGGGGGCGGTGGGCACCGGGCACCCGTGACCAGCAGGCCGGTTGTGTTTGCCACCTCATGCCTCGGTTTCCCCATGTCAGGTGGGGGTAAGGCTGGGCTCGCTCGCTCCAGGGAGGTGGCGGTGAGCTCGCACACCACGCTCTTGGTAGGCCCGACGCACTGACACGCCCTTCAGTGACACGCAGGCGTGGTCGTCCCTGGGACGTGATGCTAGGACAGGGCCAATGGTGTCCAGGTCAGGAAGGGACCCTACTGATAACCCAGTCCCAGGGTAGCCCTGTCCTAGGGGAGCGTTTGCCTCTTATCTACCCTTCAGCAGCTCTTATCAGGCGAGCGTGGCTGGCCGGGGGTCCTGTGCGGATGCAAAGCACCCAGTCCCAGGCAGCAGGGAACGGCCAGCTCCCTGCATGCTCCAGCCAGGGGTCAGTGGGTTCATCTCCGGTGCAAAACACCGCCCTCCCCGGGGCAGCCAGTCTCAGAGCCCGATCTCCAGCCTCGGGCAATGGCCCTGTAGCCGCGCCAGGCTTGGCTGGAGGGGGGTTAGTCTCAGAGCCCCAACTCTGGCTATTTTGAGCACGGTGCTGTGACTCCCAGGCTGCAGGCCCGGGCTCTGAGACCCTCTGCCACGGGCCCGGGGTTTGCTTGTTTGCTTTGCAGTGTGGACGTACCACGGAGGGGGGAGCGTAGGCAGCTTGGCTGAGACCGCGTCACCCAGGCAGCCAGCGTCTCTGGGTCTGCGCTGGAGCCTGGGAGAGACCCACGGGCAGTGCCCGGCCTGCAGCTCACAGCCAGTCCCACGCGATTGAGTCCCCTGCTCCAGCGGCTGAGGCCCAGCCCCGAGGAGGGTCCCACTACTGCAGTAAGGGGGCTTCTGCCTTCCCCAGACGCACGGGGATAGCAGATCCGCCCGGGGTCTACGGCTCCCCTGCAAAATAACAACCACGTCCACTGCGCACCCCCACTGCACACACACACACCCCTACACACTGCACACACACACACATATCTACACACTGCACAAAAACAACAAAGAGTCTGGTGGCACCTTAAAGACTAACAGATTTATTTGGGCATAAGCTTTCGGGCACTGCACACTTCACACTGCACACATCCCCAGCGTGCACACACTGCACACCCCCACTGCGGGCGCACACACCTACACACTGTGCACCCCCACTGCACACACTCGTACACACTACACACACACACACACACACCTACACACTGCACACCCCCACTGCGGGTGCACACACCTACACACTGCACACCCGCACTGCGGGTGCACACACCTACACACTGTGCACCCCCACAGCACACACATGTACACACTGCACACCCCACACTGTGCATGTACAAACTGCACACCTCCACTGTGTGCACCCCCCACGTACACACTGCGCAACCTGCACTGCGCACCCCACAATGTGTGTGCACACACATGTACCCACTGCGCACCCCACACTGCATACAAATGCACATAGTGCACATATGCTACACACATATACACACACACTGCGAACAGTGCACACCCCACACGTGCCCAGTGCACACACGCTGGACACAAGGGGAGCATGCAAACACAGAGTGCACGCACACACACACACTGGGCGGAGCACAGGCCCGATGCCCCCTCCCTTGCCCCTTGGTTGGCCATGGACACCCGTGCGAAACAGGCATGCCAGGCTCCCGCTGGCAGCGGGGGGGGGGGGCGAATTCTGAGCCTTGCTCCCTTGCAGTGCAGGCCAAACTCCCACTGACTTCCTAGGGGATTTCCCTGACCAGAGACTGTCCGGGATTCGAACTAGTCAATGGTAATATTCTGAGTCACCTCAGTAACTGCAGCCCTGGACAACAGCCGGAGCCCGCCGGGCGCAGCTGAGATGTTCGCAATAGAATCGAGGCCACAGGCTGGCTCTGCCCTGGCAGCCCCTTGGCGCTTGCCCCAGCCCCCTGTGCAGGTCCCCAGCTCCACCCCACCCCTGCAGACCGACCATGGCCAGTCTGGGCTGATTCTGCTCACAAGGGGCTTGAACTGCCTGCTCCCGTCTACACTAGCGAACACTGGGCTGGTGCAGGGGGGGCCCTGGGGAGGAACCTGCCAGGGAAACGGGGCCGAGGGTCCGGTTCTGTGTCTGGGGAGAGATGCCCTGTGTTTACGGCAGGGGAGTACGGGGTTAAGTGATGGCAAACTGGCAGGAACAAAGGAGCTGCCTCCCTGCCCCTCCCGGTGTGGGTGCCGGAGCTGGCCTGGATCCCAGCCACCAGCCGGGGCAGCCAGGAGACCCTCCCACCCCTGCCCGGCACATGCTAGTGCCAGTTCTGAATGCACCGGCTACGCCAGGGCTCCCCCATCCCTTGGGGAGATGCTCCTCCGGCCGGAGCCATCCCTGCACGCCCCCTCCCTTAACATCTCCCCCTTGCGTCGCACCCCCGCGTCCTCCCCCCCGGACAGGGTGCTCCTGCCGCGGCCTGGCCGCGATGCCCCGGCTGGGAACCTGCCGTTCCTACTGCCTCGGCCCCTCCCGCCCGGGCTGGAGTTTGACCCAGTCTTTGCTCCCGACCCGCAGAGGAAGGAGGGGAGCGAACCGCGCCTGGCTGTGGCGTTACCTTTTCACACGGCACTGCTGGGCACTGCACACGGGCCGCCAGGATACTTAAGAGGGAGTCCAGGGCAGCGTGGGGCAGAGAGCCTTCTCCCGACGCCAGCAGGGCCCACACGCTCTGCAGCACCTGCTCCTGGCTGGGCGCCGGCGCCCCTCGCCCCGGGCACACAGCCCCCCCCAGGCAGAGCAGAACCAGGGGCACCAGGAGCGCCATGGCAGTGTCCTCGAGGCCCACGCTGGCTCCGGCCAAGCTCCCCAGGGCCAGAGAGCCAGAGCTGTGGGGAGCAGTGGCTCTAATCCTGCAGGTATTTGCTGCTGCTGCCTGTGATTGGCTCAGGGTGAGATTGCCTCGGGTTAACCATTCCACAGAACCCGTCCAGCTCTGCAGATCCTCCTGCGATAGGGGCAGGGCAAGGTGGCTCCGAGTTACCCAGCCCAGCCCATTGTCCCGCCGGGGAGTGGCGGGGCTCTGCTCTGCCAGGAGAGCAGAGGCCGTGCCCGCTCCAGCATCGTCAGCAGAGCTGCCCCCGCCGGGAGGAAATGAGCAGGCAGGACCTGCTCCGAGGCTATTGCCCAACACGGTTCCAGCCCCGGCCCTGGAGACGGGACAGTCATTCGCCCAGCGGCCCCAGCTCCTCCACGAGGAAGGGAAACCCTGCACGGGGCAGACACATGGACGACAGGCTCCTGGTCCCTGCTCCACCTGGGCCAATTCGTTCCCCTCTGTGCCTTAACTCCCTCCCCCGGAGGCCAGCCCCCGTCCCCCCATGGGAACTGTGAACAGCAGGGGTGGTTCTGCTGGAGACGGGCACTTCGCTCTGCTCTGGCGAGCCCCGACCCTCACACCGGCCTCGTCAGCCCCAGCACGCACCGCAGACGGGGAACGGGCTCCCAGGGGAAGTGACTCACGCAGGGTCATGCAGTGAATCAATGCAGAGGTGGGGCTAGACGCCCTGACGTCACAGCCCTCTGCTGTAACCACTAGGACGTGCTTCCCTCCCAGATCCAGGAACCCCCTGACTCACCCTTCCTGTGCTCTAACTGCTAGAGCCCACCCCCCTCCCAGAGCTGGGACAGAACCCAGGAGTCCTGGCTCCCAACCCCCCTGCTCTAACCCACTAGGCCCCACCCTCCTCCCAGAGCTGGGGATAGAACCCAGGAGTCCTGGCTCCCAACCCCCCTGCTCTAACCCACTAGACTCCACAACAGATTCTTTAGTGTCCCCACGTGAGGGGAGAGGAAGGTTCATTCTGGGCTGGGGCTGGAAGGGTCCCCCATGTATCCCGATCAGTGGCACTGGAGTCGGGGGGCCCGTGCTCCCTGGAGGGAGGGTGTGTTGTTGAGGGGGCACCAGTGGACCGGGGGAGTGGGGCTGGGAGCAACGCGGCCATGTGGACAGAGCAGGGCCCAGGGTGTAGTGAAGTCCCACTTGCTCAGCTGCCCTGGGTGCTAGCGTCGGAGCCGTGTGCTCTCGGCAGGGCAGTGGGAGCCATGGCTCTCGGGCTGGAGCCCTGGATGCTGTAGATACAAGCACAGGCCAGCGCTGGACCCGGTGGGAGGAGGCGTTCCAGCCGCACGCAGGCCTGGCCGTGCAGCAGGGCGACACCGGCAGGACAGTGGAGCTGTTAAAGAACCGTACTGGGGAGCGAGGCCAAGACACCACTGCCTGGAGCTTCCCAGCATCCCGGGGCCCAAGGGGGAGGGGACAGCCCCCATGTTACTGCCTTACGCACATGGGCTGCTCCGGGCTGGACCAGCGCAGCAAGCAGGTACTTGGGACCGACAAGGGGAAGGGGCGGCACGTCGGGCTCTTCGGCGGCAATTTGGCGGCGGGTCCCTCTTGGAGGGAAGGACCTGCCGCCGAAGAAGAAAGCGGCGCGGTGGAGCTGCCGCCGATCGCGGCTTTTTCTTTTTTTTTTCCGCTGCTTGGGGCGGCAAAAACCCTGGAGCCGGCCCTGGCTCCGGGCAATCTCGGGGAGCTGGCAGAAGCCCTAATTCCAGACCGGATAGTCGGCCCCTGCGGGAGCAGCTGCTCCAGGACGATGATCTCACATTAGACAGATGCTCAGCCGCGGGGCGTGCAGCCGAAGCCTCAGGAGAAGGGCTGGAAGCCCAGGGGGGCAGGACAGCCCCAGGAATACCTGCAGTGAGACCCCAGCAGAGGAGAGCAGGTGACGGGTTCCAGCCGCCCTGGGGAGGAAGAATCCATGTGCATGATTCAACTTCATGAAAGGGAGAGAAAAACAACCATCTTTTGTCCTCTTTATCCTTCCACAATGGTCCGTCTGGTGTCGATGGGCCTTCCCTGTGGGGCAGGACGTGACACCTTCCACTGGAGCCAGCACTTCACACTGGTTAATGTCTCTCTTCTGCTTGACGGTCACAGAGGCTCCCAATCCAACCGCTCAGATGTTCCCTTACGCTAGGCCAGTGGTCCCCAACCTTTTCGTGGCCAGTGGCACATTCATGTTTTCAGAAGAGTGTGGCAAGCGCCAACAATTTTTCAAGGCTTATTTTGTATTTGTACATTAAATAATACGAAAAACATCCTATTTAATTTTACATAATATATGAATTCAGAGAGAAGAGAGAAGCCGGCGAGAAGCCGCAAGGACAGAGAACACCAGTGCCCGCAGACCCGGAGTACTCTGTCCCCAGTAGGCACAGGGCCCCGGCTTCTCTCCCCTGCTGGGCACTAGGCGGGCGCACATAAATGCCCCAGCGGGCGCCATGGCACCCGCGGGCACCGCGTTGGGGACCCCTGCACTAGGGGATACGGATGTTAGACGTGAGATTAATGCCGGCAGGATTCAATAAAGTCTAAACATTAAACACATTCTTAGAAGCCTAAAACCAATCTGAACAATTCCAGCGGGCAGGTGAGCCAGGCCAGTCCCAGCGACGTATTTGTCGGGGTTCCCTTGAGACATGGCGACTTTGGCATGGGCTGGCACCTGGTCTGCCAGCGTCAAAACCCACCCAAGCACCAGAAGGGCCACCTGGGGTGAACATAAGGCAGACGACATCCTCCATGCAGGTGACGGGAGCAATGACACAGACACGGAACGAGACCGTGACTGAAAACGACCAGCCTTTTCTACAGTGATGCGGGGACAAGAACCTAAAACTCAGCCCAGACAAAATGTGACCCCAAACTTCGTGAGGTGACGGGCCTTGCTCAGGGCAGAGGGACTGCTAGATCAAGACAGTCAGAGACATGCCAGCTGCAGTGGATGTGAGAGGGCAGAGCGCTTTGTAGGAATGATCGTGTGATGGTTGCCCTGTTCTGTTCATTCCCTCTGGGGCACCTGGCACTGGCCGCTGCTGGAAAGCGGAAAACTGGGCTAGATGGTCTGACTCAGTCTGTCCATTCTTATTGATCCATTTTCTGTCCAAGTTCTGACCACCCCTGGCTGCAGGGACGGCGCCCGGATGCCAGCTCACAAGGCAGGATGATATCGGATGCCCCTGTCCTGGAGCACCACTGCCACGCCCGTGTGCTGCATGGGAGAAAGGACTGGCTGTAGCTCCGCTGGGGGAGCAGAGTCCCCACAGGCTCTGAACAGGGGCGCCCCAAACAGAACAAACGCTGCTGGCTGTGGTATTTGGAGGGGAGCGTGACGCTCTCCTTGGGGAGCCTCTGTGGTTCCCCTCTCTCTGTCTCAGCAAGAGAGAGTTTGGCTGGAGCTTAACATGTGTGACAGCCCCTGCCACACCAGTCTGTCCACCTCGTCAGCAAACGCCTCCTGTCTAACCCTCGTCTGGCCGGCACCGTTCAGTGAACCCGCTGTAACGATGCTGGTTCTGGCGAGACCCAACTGAGAGCATCAATTCAGGACAAATTGCTCAGAGCAGGGCAGTTACAGCCCAAGGCTGGAGTTCATTTATTATCAAGGCACCAAACCAGCCAAACCGAGAGGACTTCAGTCTCACCCCACTGGCTAACCAGAAGTCATACGAGCAATTCTCTCAGATACTCCAGTTCCCAGTATCACCACCAGCATCACTTCTTATGGGGATGACTGGGTATGAAAACCAATACCCCAGTAAAAGAAAAAAGGTTCTCCCAATCCCAAAGGACCAAGCCCCAGACCCAGGTCACTATACCAGTCAGATCTTACCCACAAATCACGCTGTTGCCAATCCTTTAGAATCTAAAATCTAAAGGTTTATTCATAAAAGGAAAAAGATAGAGATGAGAGTTAGAATTGGTTAAATGGAATCAATTACATACAGTAATGGCAAAGTTCTTGGTTCAGGCTTGTAGCAGTGACGGAATAAACTGCAGGTTCAAATCAAATCTCTGGAACATCCCCAGCTGGGATGGGTCCTCAGTCCTTTGTTCAGAGCTTCAGTTTGTAGCAAAGTCCCTCCAGAGGTTAGACGCAGGATTGAAGACAAGATGGAGGGGTTTCCAGGGCCTTTTATATCCTCTGCCATGTGGAAGGACCCCTTTGTTCTTCTTGTGGAACATCACAGCAGCCAGGTGGAGTTTGGAGTCACATGGGCAAGTCACATGTCCATGCACGACTCGGTTCTTTACAGGGAGAGCAGCCATTGCTCACATGCTACCTTGAATGTTCCCAAGAAGACTCCTCAGATGTGGATTGGAGTCTCCCAAGGTCCATTGTCAGTTAAGTGTTTCTTGATTGGGCACTTAATCTGAATTGTCCCTTCTCAAGAAGCTGGCCAAATGCTTCACTGGTGCTACTTAGAATCAAACACATTGAGATACAAGTACAGAGCCAATATTCATAACTTCAAATACAAAAATGATACACACATACAGACAGCATAA
Organism: Chrysemys picta bellii; assembly: GCF_011386835.1. NCBI lineage: Eukaryota > Metazoa > Chordata > Testudines > Emydidae > Chrysemys > Chrysemys picta. The sequence goes on along the minus strand of NC_088792.1, from coordinate 288,706,565 downwards.
TCATAACCAACACATCACAGCCTTTTCCTGGACACCTCACTTGACCTCCTTTGAACAAGATTTGGTGCAACTCTAAGACCTCGGTTGCAACAATGAGCGAGAGAGCCCGAAACAGGGCAGGTTACAAATCAAACGGAAATAACACTCTTCTTGGGGACTACACGTTCTTTATTGCACGTCGCGATCTTGCCACCCCCGGAACCAGCCCCTCACCGGGGTGTTGGGCCCCCGTTAGCCGCCCCTGGGATCAGCCCCTCACCGGGGTGTCAGGTCCTGGTTAGCCGCCCCCTGACACCAGGGTGTCAGGGCACAGGCACTGACGAGGTGAGGGGCCCAAGCCGCTAACAAGGGTGGCTACTCCTGCGTTCCCAACTTACCAGAGGGTCTGGTACTTCTGGGAATGGTGAGGGCCCACCCCAGCCAGCGTGACCACATCCTACACCTTGTGCGTGCAAGGTCACACCGGCGAGTACTCCTCATGATGGAGTCTCCCGTGCGATACCAGATCAAACCACGCCTGGCTCTGTCTCCGTGCTGGATGAGGGACAAGGCGCCCCAAGAGGACTGTCTGTTTACAGCTGGATGAACGACCTGCCTACCTGTTACCAAGGATGGGAGACCAGCTGCAGCCAGGATGGAGACATGCTGAGAGGAGATGGCCGGCCCTAGAGACAGGCGCTCCTATGAGGAGCCGGCCAGAGACACCCGACGGAGGGCACTAATGGAGTCGTGGGGATGCCAGGGACTAGGTCAAATTTGGTGACTGCACTGAACTTAGGGGGTTCTCATGACTGGCAGCCCCCTTTGTCCTGCTCCATCCCCTTTTATAGCTTTGGCACAAGGCGGGAATCTTTTGTCTCTCTGGATCCCCATCCCTCCTTCTAAACGGAAAAGTACCAGGTTTAAGATGGATTCCAGTACCAGGTGACATGGTCACATGTCCTGTGAGATCCCCCAGCCTCCATTCTTCCTGGGCTGACTTACACAACCACAGGAAGGCTTGCAAATAAACAGAGCCATTTACAACCAATTGTCCTAGTCAATGGGAGCCATCAAGATTCTAAACCACCACCAATGGCCCACACTTTGCATAATGACAATAGGACCTCAGAGTTATACTTTATACTGTATTTCTAGGTTCAGATACAAGAGTGATACATTTATGCAAATCGGATGATCACACTCAGTAGATTATAAGCTTTGTAATGATACCTTATAAGAGACCTTTTGCATGAAGCATATTCACACTCGTAGCATATTTCCATCAAACGTTATGGAGTGCAGCGGCACACCCTGGCCCCGGAGGGGCTGGTATTCGGCAGCCAGGGGCGCAGGTCAGTCGGGAGCAGCCCAGGAATGATAGCTCAGTTTGACCCATATGCAGCTCCAGGAATAACCTGACAGGAGCCTCCCTGGGGAAATCCACCTGGGGCCTCTGAAGTCCTGCTTGGGCAACTCACCTGGGCTCTGGGCCTCAGGCTGGTTTCGGGGGCGGGGGAAAATTTCACCCCCTGTGGCTGAGCCATTCCTCTTCCCAGCCTGGGACTGCAGCCAAAACACGGAGCCCCCAGCCCAGTTCTTCCCCCTCCACCCTGGCCCTATCTTCCTCCATAGCACACGGGAGCCTGTCCCGCCCTCACTGACCCCTGGCTGAGGCCCGAGCCTGACGGCCTTTGGGAAGGAGCAGTCTGGCAGCCCCCACAGGGACGGAGAGCTGGGTCCTGAGGCCCCACCCCCAGGCTGACGTGGGCAGAGAAATGCCGTCAGGAACAGGTGCTGGAACTAGGGGCGTGGGGGGTGCGGCAGCACCACTACTGATTCCTCTCCGCCTCGGGGCAGCTGCCGACTCACGGGCAATGGAGCAGGGCGACTCGCTCAGGAAATGCCCTCCAGGGCCTCACACCACACGGACCCCGTCAGCTCATCATATCCGACATCAAGCCCCCCTGTGCCAGCACACCGAGGAAAACCGTGACTGTGATTCGACGGCTGCCACGCTGACCATGTCGTCCCATGGTGCCCTGGCACCCCCCCGTCCATCCGGCCGGCCAGCTCCACTTGTTGTCTCGGCTCGTCCTGCCTTTGGAAGCTCTTTGGTGCAGGGATTGTCTTTGTAGGCTGTGTTTGTGCTGCGCTGAGCCCAGCGGGGGCCTGGTCCGTGAGGGGGGCTCCCAGGCACCGCAGGGTACAGATAATAAACCATTGGCATCTGCCCAGGGAGGAGCCTGCCCCGGTGGCCTCTGTGCAGGCGGGAATGGCGGGTAGGCTCTCCCCTGTGGAGAGTTATGTTTTCGGCTCCGACGCCCCCGTGATGGGCCCGGCGTGACCCCGGTGACGGAGCAGGGAGCGGGCGGATTTGACCTGGGAATGTTGCAGGGGGGTTACATTGGGGATGGGGGACTTCCCTTGAAGGAAGATACCTGAGCTGTAACCTGAGCCAGGAGGGGGTTGGGAGAAGTGACACCTTCTGCCCGGGAGACTGGACAAAGGAGAGGGGAGGGGGAGAAAGCTGCTGGAGGAGTTTTTAGTTTCGGTTTGGGGCTGGGTGGTGCAACGCAGGGAACCCCAAGCTGGGGTCTAGGCTCCCTAAACCCCCCAGAAGGACTTGACTGAGGGGTCCTGTTTGTACCTACACGCTCTGCTTGGGACTGTGTTCCTGTCATCTAATAAACCTTCTGTTTTACTGGCTGGCTGAGAGTCATGGTGAATCGCAGGAAGCCGGGGGTGCAGGGCCCTGAGTCCCCCAATACTCCGTGACAACTGGTGGCAGCGGCGGGATCTACTGCACCCCGTGGACGGCGCTTCCTGCAGTAAGTGACTGGGGAGCAGTAAAACGAAGGGTGATTGATGGGGACCAGGCGTGCTGAAGAGTCAGAGAGAGACGGTTTCAGGGGGCGATTCACCCCTGGGAGTGTGTGACTAGCGAGAAGGACTTTTGCAGTAACAGGGTCCCCCGGGGGGATCGCAGCGAGTGGTCCCAGGGGCGGAGGAGTCTGCAGCTCGACCCTGGCAGAGAGGTGGTGACCTCGAGAAGGGCTGGCACACTAGGGGGCCCCCTGGGAACTGTGGGGAGCGGTGAGCACACAGGCCGGTGAGTGGCCAGCAGGAAGATGTATGCCAAGCGACTTAAGAGCGACCTGGTGGAGCTGTGCAAGCAGAGGGGGCTGTGCATTGGGAGGCTCACCAAAGAACAGCTCATTGCCCGGCTGGAGGAGGAAGATCGCGCGAATGAACTGATCCCTGTGTCTCAGGGAAGCAGCCTGGCAAATGCAGCGCAGGCACCAGTGTCTGTCCCAGCTGGGAGTGGTCAGCCGGCTGCTAAGGGCTTCCCGAGACCCCTCATTCCTATGCCTAGGGGAAGGGTGGGGAGGAGCCCAGCGACTACCGAGGGCGCCGTGACCCCCCCGGCCAGCAGGGGATCCTCCCGGCGACGCTCGGCATCCGTGGAGCGGAATTGGCTGGAATGGGAGAGAGAGCTAAAACTGAGAGAGCTGGAGGATCGTGAACAACAGAGGCAGCATGAACGAGAGGAGAGAGAGAAACAGAGGCAGCATGAGGAGAAACATGACAGCATGAACTGGAACTGGCGAGACTGAGGGGCAGCGAGCCCCCGGCTGCGGTGAGTGAGGGGGGACCCAGGACTGCACGGAGCTTTGATAAGTGCATCCTGGCCCAGCGTAAGGAGAGGGAGGACATGGATGACTTCCTGGATGCCTTTGAGACGGCCTGCGAGCTGCACAAGGTTGATCCTATGGACAGACTCTGGGTTCTCACCCCCTTACTGGACCCCAAAGCCGTGGCATTGTACCGCCAACTGGAAGAGGCGGAGAAAGGGGACTACGAACTATTCAAAAAGGCCCTGCTATGTGAGTTTGGGCTGACTCCTGAGATGTACCGGGAAAGGTTCTGGAGTCAGGATAAAACCCCTGAGATCTCAAATCTGCAACTAGCCGTCCGCATGGAGGGATATGCCAGCAAGTGGGCTGGTGGGGCCCAGACGAAGAAGGACCTGGTTAAACTGCTGCTACTGGAACAACTATATGAGCGGTGCCCATCCGACCTGAGGCTGTGGTTGAGGGACAGAAAGCCAGAGAACCTGCGACACGCAGGGCGGCTGGCCAATGAGTTTGTAAAGAGCCGGTCAGGGGTGGCAGGGAGGAGTCCCAAAGGAACAGGCCCGCCGCGATGCAGAGAGAGAGTCACCCTGGGACCTCCCAAAGGCGGAATATGGGGAATCCCCTCCCATGGGGAATGCCCAGCATCAGGGACAACCGACCGGCTCGAGGGGACCCACGGGACATGAGCTGCTATTACTGCGGCCGAAGAGGCCACGTTCGGGCCCAGTGCCCCAAGCTCAAGGACAGACTGAGCAGACCGAACCCGCACCGGGTTAACTTGGTAGAGGCCCAGACGGACGAGGGGCAGGCTTCTCACGCAAGAGGGGCTGGCAGCTTATCAACTGCTCAAGAGAGAGAAGGGCCCCAGGCCAACTCCCTGGAGGGCTGGATGCCCCGGACTCAAGGTTCTCCGTTTACAGGGTGGGCGCGGGGCTGTCCCTGCGGAGCGAGTGCCTTGTTCCCCTGGAGGTGGATGGGAGGAAGGTCAATGGATACTGGGACACGGGCGCAGAGGTGACACTGGCCCGGCCCGAGGTGGTGGCCCCAGATCAAGTGATACCCAACACCTTCCTGACCCTGACTGGGGTTGGCGGGACCCCATTCAAGGTGCCCGTGGCAAGGGTACACCTAAAAGGGGGGCCAAGGAGGGCCCTAAGGACGTGGGAGTGTACCACCATTTGCCCAGTGAGGTGTTAATGGGGGGGGGGACCTAAAGGACTGGCCAAGCAACCCCCAGAACGCCTTAGTTGTGACCCGTAGCCAGAGCCAGCGAGGGGCACTACGCCCTGACCTCGGGAAGAATGTCACACCGGAGGCACAGAACCCTACCCTGGTGGGGAGGGGACACCCAAGGACAAGGCTCAGGGGGGCTGTGGCTTCCGACCCAGCCGACGAGAGGGAACAGGTCCCCGTCCCGTCCCTAGCCGCCAAGTTCCAGGCCGAGTTGCAGAAAGACCCCTCCCTGCGGAAGCAAGGGACCTGGCTGACCTCAGTGCAGTACAGACCATGGGGAGAGGTTGCCAGGAGAGGTTCCTGTGGGAGAAGGGATTCCTATACCGAGAATGGGCTCCCCCTGGGGAGATGGAGTCCTGGGGGATCAGGAGGCAGCTGGTGGTTCCCCAGAAGTATCGCTGCAAGCTACTGTACCTGGCCCATGACATCCCTCTCGCAGGGCACCAGGGGATCCGGCGCACCAGGCAGAGGCTGCTACAGAACTTTTATTGGCCTGGGGTCTTTACCAACATCCGACAGTACTGCCGATCCTGTGACCCCTGCCAGAGGGTGGGGAAGGCCCGGGACAAGGGGAAAGCAGCGTTGAGACCTTTGCCCATCATAAAGGAGCCTTTCCAGAAGGTGGCTATGGACATAGTGGGACCTCTCAGCAAGACGACCAGGTCAGGGAAGAAATACATCCTGGTGGTGGTAGATTTCACCACCCGCTACCCCGAGGCAGTGCCCTTATCGTCCATCGAAGCAGACACTGTGGCAGATGCGCTGCTGACCATTTTCAGCCGAGTGGGGTTTCCCAAGGAAGTCTTAACAGACCAAGGGTCCAACTTCATGTCGGCCCTACTCCGGTGCTTGTGGGAGACATGTGGGGTCTGGCACAGCTGGGCCTCAGCGTATCACCCCTAATCCAACGGGCTGGTGGAGAGGTTCAACAGAACGCTAAAGATGATGCTAAGAACATTTATGAACCAGCACCCGCAGGACTGGGACAAGTACTTGCCTCACCTGCTGTTCGCGTACAGGGAGGTACCCCAGGAGTCTACCGGGTTTTCGCCTTTCGAACTGTTATATGGAAGGCGGGTAAGGGGGCCCCTCGACCTGATGAGAGACGAATGGGAGAGGAAGGCCACTCCCGAGGGAGAGTCGGTGGTGGAGTATGTCCTGACCTTCCGGGAACGACTTGCCGAGCTCATGGGCCTGGCCAGGGAGAATCTGGCCAGAGCCCAGAGGAAGCAGAAGGTCTGGTATGACTGCACGGCACGGGCCCGCGCCTTCGCCACGGGGGATCAGGTGATGGTCCTCATCCCCGTGAGGAAGAACAAACTCCAGGCCGCATGGGAAGGGCCCTTCAAGGTTGTCAAGCAACTAAATGAGGTAAACTATGTGGTGGAGCTGTCGAACCTGGCGCACCACTGCCGGATGTACCATGTGAATATGATGAAGCCATATTATGACAAAAAGAAGAACAGGAGGACTTGTGGCACCTTAGAGACTAACAAATTTATTAGAGCATAAGCTTTCGTGGACTACAGCCCACTTCTTCGGATGCATATAGAATGGAACATATATTGAGGAGATATATATACACACAGACAGAGAGCACAAACAGGTGGGACTTGTCTTACCACCTCTGAGAGGCCAATTAATTAAGAGAAAACAAACTTTTGAAGTGATAATCAAGCTAGCTCAGTACAGACAGTTAGATAGATCTAACTGTCTGTACTGAGCTAGCTTGATTATCACTTCAAAAGTTTGTTTTCTCTTAATTAATTGGCCTCTCAGAGGTGGTAAGACAAGTCCCACCTGTTTGTGCTCTCTGTCTGTGTGTATATATATCTCCTCAATATATGTTCCATTCTATATGCATCCGAAGAAGTGGGCTGTAGTCCACGAAAGCTTATGCTCTAATAAATTTGTTAGTCTCTAAGGTGCCACAAGTCCTCCTGTTCTTCTTTTTGCGGATACAGACTAACACGGCTGCTACTCTGAAACTTTATATTATGACAGTTATGTGGTGTTGGCCGTGTGTGGGCACTGGGAGGAGCAGGGAGATGACCCTTCAGTAGATCTATTCCCTGGGACAAGAGCCCTATTCCCTCTGGTTTCCCCCTGGAAACAATTCCCCTCTCTGATCAGCTGACCCCTGCTCAGCGAGCTGAGATCGGAGGGGTGCTGCATCTGTACCGACAGCTGTTTTCCAACCAGCCTGGATGCACTAATCTGACTGTCCACCGGGTGCAGACAGGATTGCACCTGCCTATAAAATGCTCCCCCTTCCGAGTCACAGGGAAAACTGCTCAGGACCTGGAAAGAGAGGTCAATGACATGCTGGCTTTGGGGGTGATCCAGCCATCTTCCAGCCCTTGGGCCTCGCCGGTGGTGCTGGTCCCCAAAAAGGACGGGTCGATCCGGTTCTGTGTGGACTATCGGAAGCTCAGTGCCATCACTGTAGCCGATGCCTACCCCATGCCCAGGCCTGACGAGCTCCTAGACAAGCTGGGAGGCGCTCGGTACCTTACCACCATGGATCTTACAAAGGGCTATTGGCAAGTGCCGCTGGATGCAGATGCCAGGCTGAAATCGGCCTTTGTCACCCCTCTGGGGCTCTATGAGTTCCTGACCCTGCCCTTCGGCCTCAAGGGAGCGCCGGCCACCTTCCAGCGCCTGGTGGATCAGCTACTGAGGGGGATGGAGAGTTTTGCCGTGGCGTATATCGATGACATCTGTGTCTTTAGCCAGACCTGGGAGGACCACATATCCCAGGTTAGACAAGTGCTGGACCGACTCCAGAAGGCTGGGCTGACCGTAAAACCGGAGAAGTGCAAGGTGGGGATGGCTGAGGTATCCTACCTAGGCCACCGGGTGGGAAGCGGCTGCCTAAAGCCGGAACCAGCCAAAGTGGAGGTAATCAGAGACTGACCTTCTCCCCACACCAAAAAGCAGGTCCAAGCCTTTATTGGGATGGCAGGGTACTATCGGAGGTTCGTGCCCCACTTTAGCGCCATAGCCGCCCCCATCACTGAGCTGTGCAAGAAGGGGAAGCCAGACAAAGTGGTCTGGACCGAGGAGTGCCAGGAGGCTCTCCGGGCGCTGAAGGAGGCTCTGGTCAGTGGCCCAGTTCTGGCAAACCCAGACTTTGACAAGCCCTTTATGGTGTTCACCGACGCCTCAGACACGGGACTGGGGGCGGTGTTAATGCAGGAGGATGAAAAGGGGGAGAGACACCCCATCGTGTACCTGAGCAAGAAGTTGCTACCCCGGGAGCAGAACTACGTGGCCATCGAGAAGGAATGCCTGGCCATGGTGTGGGCCCTCAAGAAACTAGAGCCATATCTCTTTGGGCGTCACTTCACCGTGCACACCGACCACTCTCCCCTGACCTGGCTGCACCAGATGAAAGGAGCCAACGCCAAGCTCCTGAGATGGAGCCTGCTCCTGCAGGATTATGACATGGACGTGGTCCATGTGAAGGGAAGTGACAGCCTGATAGCGGACGCGTTGTCCCGGAGAGGGGGCCCTGAACTTCCCCAGGTCACTGGTCAGAGTGACCCCGCTCAGTTCAGTCTCGAAGGGGGGAGAGATGTGACGGAGCAGGGAGCAGGGCAGATTTGACCTGGGAATGTTGCAGGGGGGTTACATTGGGGATGGGGGACTTCCCTTGAAGGAAGCTACCTGAGCTGTAACCTGAGCCAGGAGGGGGGTTGGGAGAAGTGACACCTTCTGCCCGGGAGACTGAACAAAGGCGAGGAGGAGCTGGGGGGAGGGGGAGAGAGCTGCAGGAGGAGTTTTGGTTTGGTTTCAGTTTGGTGCTGGGTGGTGCAACGCAGGGAACCCCAAGCTGGGGTCTAAGCTCCCTGAACCCCCCAGAAGGACTTGATTGAGGGGTTCTGGTTGTATCTACATGCTCTGCTTGGGACTGTGCTCCTGTCATCTAATAAACCTTCCGTGTTACTGGCTGGCTGAGAGCCCCGGTGAATCTCAGGAAGAGGGATGCAGAGCCCTGACTCCCCCACACTCCGTGACAACCCCGGCCACACCGGGGGTTGCTAGTTGGGCACCACGACACACGGCGAGCCCAGGGAAGCCCTCGCTGCCATGGGCTGGACTCACCCGCCTCCCCCAGAACCAGGTGGGGATTTGCACCCGGAGCCCAGGCTGCAGCTCGTGACTCCAGCGAGTCACTGCTCACTATCAGCGGGGGGGGCTTGGAAACCTGAGCTTCGTGCTGGGGAGAGCTGGGGTCCCCGAGAGTGCAGAGCACCGAGCAACCAGGAACTGATCAACCGCAGCCCCCCGGCACGGGGGGGGGAGGGAGCTGAATTCCTGCCAGGCGATGGCTCTGGCTGGGTCCCCTCAGCTCTGTGGGGCCGTTACACCCCACGGCACTTTGTCTGGATTTCCCTCCCCATTCCCATTGTTACGCACTTCACTCCCCCCACTGCCCTGCACCCCAGAGCCAGCTGCATTTCAGCGGGGCTTTGCCGGCGGTGTTCGGAGTGTTGCTTGGGTGCAGGGGGGCTGGACCCAGCTCCGGGTCGGGGTGGAGGTCACAACACAACTGGCGAGGACTGTCTGCCATCCCAGCGGGCGGGACTCGGCGATCAGCTGTTCTCACAGTTCTGGCGACACTGAGCCCCAGCCACCGGCTCAGGAGACAGCCCCCGTCCGGGCTGGGATCTGCCCCAGAACTGCCCCAGCAAGACATAACTGGGCCCAGGGACTCAAGTACGGACCCCACCCCTGCCCCTACCCCCACAACAGAAAGGTGCAGCAGGGAATCGCCTGACATGGAACCTGGCCAGGACCCGGAGTTCACACCGTGAGTTCTGCTAAACGTGCCCCGGGAGCTGTCCTGGCTCCGGAGAGCCAGGGGCTCTTTGGGACACCAGCCAGCACCACCGCAGCTCCTCGCCCTGCCCTGGGGTGGCTGCTGCCCCAGAGGTGAGAGTGCCCCCGACTGAGCCCCTTGCCCTGTTCCCGGCAGGCTCTGGGGTTTCCCCAGCCCGAGGACCGGTCCAGCCGGTCCTGCCTAGCTGCTGAGCTGGGGGGGACGGGGGGGAGTCCAGCCTGCAGCTCTTTATCCCCCCAGCAATGCGCACAGCACCGCCCCTCTCATCGGCTGCGGTGTTCCCAGGCTGCCCTGGCCGGCCACTTCCCCAGAGTGGAGCTTCCCAGGGCAGCAGGCGTGTCTGGGTCCCGCCCTGCACATGCTCCAGGCTGTGGCGGACCGGCCCAGGGTCACGGTCCTTCCTCCCAGCCTCCCGACACCCGTGTCTGTGTTAAGGCCGCTGGTCGATCCGTCCAGCGCGTACCCCGGCGGAGGACGTGCCCGTGCAGGGGAGGGGGGTGCACCAGGCGGGATGTGCCGTGTGGAAGTGCTGGGCACAGGGCTGCGAGTGTGTGTTGGTGTCTGGATCAGCGGCGCCTGCGTGTGTCTGACTGTATCCTGTCACCCTGACTGTATCCGGCAGACAGTAACACGTATGTCCTGCCCAGTGGCCCCTGCACAGAGCACCCCCCTTCTGCAAGACTCTCCCCCAGCCGCATGGCTGTGCACACACGTACCCCCGCAGGTAACCCCTGCCTCGCGGGTACAGCTGTGCAGCGGCCGCACCCTTCGGACACAGGAGACGCTCTGGCCTGGCGATCCCCACCGACCCCAGGGCCTTAGGAGCCGGGTCCCAGCTGACCAATAAGCACCGGCTGGTGCACAGGCCACCCTGCATCGCTGCAGCTGCGCCCTGGCCGTGTCGTCCTGCCGGGGGCTGAACTCACGTGACCCACTGGGGAGCTCCGGGGGGCTGGAGCCTGCGGGCCCCTCTGGGCGCAGTGGGGCCGTGGCAAGAGCGAAGGTCTGGGAGCGAGGTACTGACGGGAGCACAGCCGGGGGAGCTGCAGCAGACAGGGGCTCCTGGGACTGGATGCTGGAGCTGGACCAGTGTGGGGCTGGCGCGCAGGGACCCTGGGGCTCAGCCCTGCCTCCCGTTCTCCGCTCACACACGGACCATGAGATGCTTGTCCCCGTTTGAACCCTGGGTGGGGCTGTCTGGGGGCAGCGCGGTGCAGGGCAGGGTTCCCACCCGGGGGCTGCATTGGCAAAGCGCGGCCTGTCTCAGGCTGGCCGGACTCCCCCCATCGCTCTCTAGTGACCCCGTCTAGCCAGCAAAGGAGCAGCACGCAGCAGGCGTCTCACCCACCCCGCTCACCGGCCTGGGGCTGGCCGCACTGCCTGGGGCTGGGGTAGCTTCTCACACCACCCTACTGATACGCCTCAATCCCAAACCCGGCAGACAGCGAAGAGCTACAAAGGGTCTCACAAAACTGGGTGACTGGGCAACAAAATGGCAGATGAAATTCAATGTGGATAAATGCAAAGTAATGCACATTGGAAAACATCATCCCAACTCTACATATAAAATGATGGGGTCTAAGGGTATGTCTACACTACGAGAGTAGTTCGATTTTACTTAAATCGAATTTGTGGAACCGATATTACAAAGTCGAGCGTGTGTGTCCACACGAAGGACAGTAATTCGACTTTGTGCGTCCACACTAACAGGGCAAGCGTCGACATTGGAAGCGGTGCACTGTGTCCCTGCAGTCCCCGCTGCCCATTGGAATTCTGGGTCGAGCCCCCAATGCAAAATTCAAAATGATCTGGACAAATTGGAGAAATGGTCTGAGTTAAACAGGATGAAGTTTAACAAAGACAAATGCAAAGTGCTCCACTTAGGAAGGAAAAATCAGTTTCACACATACAGAATGGGAAAAGACTGTCTAGGAAGGAGTACGGCAGAAAGGGATCTAGGGGTTATAGTGGACCACAAGCTAAATATGAGTCAACAGTGTGATGCTGTTGCAAAAAAAGCAAACATGATTCTGGGATGCATTAACAGGTGTGTTGTGAGCAAGACACGAGAAGTCATTCTTCCGCTCTACTCTGCTCTGGTTAGGCCTCAGTTGGAGTATTGTGTCCAGTTCTGGGCACCGCATTTTAAAAAAGATGTGGAGAAATTGGAAAGGGTCCAAAGAAGAGCAACAAGAATGATTAAAGGTCTTGAGAACATGACCTATGAAGGAAGGCTGAAAGAACTGGGTTTGTTTAGTTTGGAGAAGAGAAGACTGAGAGGGGACATGATAGCAGTTTTCAGGTATTTAAAAGGGTGTCATAAGGAGGAGGGAGAAAACTTGTTCACCTTAGCCTCTAAGGATAGAACCAGAAGCAATGGGCTTAAACTGCAGCAAGGGAGGTCTAGGTTGGACATTAGGAAAAAGTTCCTAACTGTCAGGGTGGTTAAACACTGGAACAAATTGCCTAGGGAGGTTGTGGAATCTCCGTCTCTGGAGATATTTAAGAGTAGGTTAGATAAATGTCTATCAGGGATGGTCTAGACAGTATTTGGTCCTGCCATGCGGGCAGGGGACTGGACTCGATGACCTCTCGAGGTCCCTTCCAGTCCTATAATCTATGATTCTATGATTCTATGCCTGCTGGGGCAAAAAATGTGTCGAGGGTGGTTTTGGGTAACTGTCGTCATCCAACCGTCACTCCCGCCCTCCCTCCCTGAAAGCGCCGGCGGGCAATCAGTTCGCGCACTTTTCTGGTGAGTGACAGCGCGGGCGCCACAGCACTGCGAGCATGGAGCCCGCTCCGACCATTGCTGCAGTTATGGCCGTTGTCAACACCTCGCACCTTATCATCCACCTTTTTCAGAGGCAGATGCTGAGAAATCGGGCGAGGAGGCTACGGCAGCGCGGTGAGGACATGAAGTCTGAGAGGGGCACAGACCTCTCGCAAAGCACAGGACCCCGTGCCGTGAACATCATGGTGGCAATGGGTCATGTTGATGCTGTGGAACAGTGATTCTGGGCCCGGGAAACAAGCACGGACTGGTGGGACCGCATAGTGCTGCAGGTCTGGGATGAATCACAGTGGCTGCGAAACTTTTGGATGTGGAAGGGAACTTTCCTGGAACTTTGTGAGTTGCTGTCCCCTGCCCTGAAGCGCAAGGACACCCGGATGCGAGCAGCCCTGACTGTCCAGAAGCGAGTGGCCATAGCCCTCTGGAAGCTTGCAACGCCAGACAGCTACCGGTCAGTCACGAATCACTTTGGCGTCGGCAAATCTACCGTGGGGGTTGCTGTGATGCAAGTAGCCAACGCAATCGTTGAGCTACTGCTCTCAAAGGTAGTGACCCTGGGAAACGTTCAGTTCATCATAGATGGCTTCGCTGCGATGGGATTCCCAAACTGCGGTGGGGCTATCGATGGAACTCACAACCCTATCCTGGGACCAGACCACCAGGCCAGCCAGTACATTAACCGAAAGGGATACTTTTCAATGGTGCTGCAAGCACTGGTGGACCATAGGGGACGTTTTACAAACATCAACGTCGGATGGCTGGGAAAGGTTCATGACGCTCGTGTTTTCAGGAACTCTGGTCTGTTTAGACGGCTGCAAGAAGGTATTTACTTCCCGGACCACAAAATAACTGTTGGGGATGTGGAGATGCCTATAGTCATCCTCGGGGACCCAGCCTACCCGCTAATGCCCTGGCTCATGAAGCCCTATACTGGCGCCCTGGACAGTGAAAAAGAACTCTTCAACTACCGTCTGAGCAAGTGCAGAATGGTGGTGGAGTGTGCTTTTGGCCGTCTCAAGGGGAGATGGAGAAGCTTATTGACTCGCTCTGATCTCAGCGAAACCAATATCCCCATTGTTATAGCAGCTTGCTGTGTGCTCCACAATCTCTGTGAGAGCAAGGGGGAGACCTTTATGGCGGGGTGGGAGGTTGAGGCGAATAGCCTGGCTGCTGATTACGCCCAGCCAGACAGCCGTGCGATTAGAAGAGCCCAGCGGGACGCGCTGTGCATCCGGGAGGCTTTGAAAGCTAGGTTCCTCAGTGAGCAGGGTAACCTGTGACCATTACGTTTGTTTAAAGAGAAGCTGAACCTGCCCCCGTTTCTTTACCCAGTTAATGTTGACTATCCTCTCCAGTAACATACCCCGTTCACCCCGTTCACCTCCTTCCAACACACGTTTAAAAATCAAATAAATGGAACTTTGTTAATGAACACCGTTTTCTTTATTACTTTTCGGGACTCTGTGTGTGGGGGCTATGTGACTTTGTGGCGGGGGAGGACGGTTACAGATCCCCTGCTGTGTGGCTCTGTGATCCAGGCTAAGGACCGCTGCATAAGATCTCTAATCGCCCTCCCCCGCCACAAAGTCACATAGCCCCCCCCACACACAGAACATGAAAACCACCTCCCAGACTGACCAGGGTGACTGCAATGTGTGCGCGACCTTCTGCTGAACCTGCCCCCGTGTCTGTACCCTGGTAAAGGTGACTGTCCTCTCCAATTACCAACCCCCTTCCCCCCCTTCAAACACACTCTCCTCTAAAAGAACATGACGGAAACAGTAATTAACAGAAACGTATCTTTTATTAACAACTACACATTTAGGGGATGAAACTGGGACGGGGGCTTGGGTGAAGCGGGAAGGAAAGGACTTATCAAATTTTTGGGAATGAGAGCCTTCTGGTACTTGAGCAGTCTGCAGGGGTGGAGTGACAGTTTTCACGGCACCTGCTGCCCCTCCTTCTTGGGACTTTGGGTGAGGGGGGTATGGGACTTTGTGGCGGGGAACCGCGGTTACAGATAGACTGCAGCGGGGCTCTGTCCTCCTGCCTCCGGTCCTGCAGAACATCCACAAGGCGCCGGAGCGTGTCTGTTTGCTCCCTCATTAGTCCAAGCAGCGTTTGAGTCGCCTGCTGGTCTTCCTGCCGCCACCTCTCCTCCCGTTCGCTGTGTGCTCGCTGGTATTGCGACATGTTCTCCCTCCACTGGGTCTGCTGGGCCGCCTCGGCTCGGGAGCAGCCCATAAGTTTGGAGAACATCTCGTCCTGTGTCCTTTTCTTTCTCCGCCTAATCTGCGCCAGCCTCTGGGAGGGGGATGCCGGGGTAGCTCGGGAGACACTCGCAGCTGTGGGATGGGGAAAAGGGAGTGAATTCCTCACAAAGATACATTTTTGTGAACAACGAACATAGTCTTTCTCTGTGAAGAAGACCATGCACAGCACCTACTACATGCGCACTCAGGACAAGGTCGAATTTTCGGCCTTCGCATTCAGTGCCTGGGGTCTTGCAGTGGAGATCACACAAGCGGGGCAGGACAGCGGAATTCGGGTAGCAGGCTGACATGGTAAGCCGTAGACTTTTGGCTGCTTAAAACTTAAATTATAGCGGTGCCCTCCTTTCACGTTCAAAGCAGTGCTCCTAGCGTTGGCCAGTTCCTGCTGCCGGCAATCCGGTAAGCATGAACTCTGCCCCTGTCCCACCCACTCGCGGCTGTCCCCAGGAAAGATCCCTGTATGCTGCCCCTCTCCCATCTCCACCGCGTGGCTGTAAACCACCGGTTACAGTTATGCAAAGGAACAGGCAATCAGTCCCAATACTAACCTTCCCCTAATTCAAAGCAGGTCACCATGAGTGATATCACTCTGCTAAGGATTTCTGAAAAAGAGAAAGAACGCATGCTGCGTGAAAGCCAGCAAAAACAGGGCCGTGTGCCACCATGCTCTGCAAGGCAATGATCCCAGAGTATTGATGATAGCCTGGCGCGGAAAAGTTTCCTACCACGGAGGACACAATAAGGCCACTCTCCCCAGGAACCTCATGCAAAGGCTTTCCAATTACCTCCAGGAGAGCTTCGTGGAGATGTCCCATGAGGATTTCAGCTCTATTCCCGGACATATAGACCATATTTTCCAGTAGCTGCGCTGGCAAGGACTAAAAATTAGAGCGCCTAGGGCAAAGTAATCATGATAAACCGGACATTGTTAGATTCTTTTGCAGTAGTTGCACTGCCAAGGACTAAAACGATAACCGCCTAGGGCAAACTAATTATGAAAACCCCATTGTTAATGTTCCTGTTCTGTTCAAAATAAATGTTTACATGTTTAACACACTTACCGACTGATCCTTCCCCTGATTCAGGGTCCGGGTTAACGCGTGGGGAGGGTTGGTAGGGGATCTCTGTGCGGGTGATGAAGAGATCCTGGCTGTCGGGGAAATCAGCGTTGTAAGTGCTGCCGACTGCCTCGTCCTCCTCATCTCCTTCCTCATCTTCCCCGTCCGCTAACATCTCCGAGGAAGCGGCCGTGGACACTATCCCATCCTCAGAGTCCACGGTCAGTGGTGGGGTACTGGTGGCGGCCGCACCTAGAATGGAATGCAGAGCCTCGTAGAAATGGCATGTCTGGGGCTGGGATCCGGAGCGTCCGTTTGACTCTTTGGTCTTCTGGTAGCCTTGTCTCAGCTCCTTGATTTTCACGCGGCACTGCATTGCATCCCAGCTGTATCCTCTCTCTGCCATGGCTTTTGAGATCTTCTCGTAGATCTTCGCATTCTGTCTTTTCGATCGCAGCTCCGAAAGCACGGACTCATCGCCCCCACACAGCGATCAGATCCAAGACTTCCCGATCAGTCCATGCTGGGGCCCTCTTTCTATTCAGCGATTGCATGGTCACCTCTGCTGGAGAGCTCTGCATCGTTGCCAGTGCTGCTGAGCTCGCCACGATGTCCAAACAGGAAATGAGATTCAAACTGCCCAGACAGGAAAAGGAATTCAAATTTTCCCGGGGCTTTTCCTGTGTGGCTGGTCAGAGCATCCGAGCTCGGACTGCTGTCCAGAGCGACAACAGAGTGGTGCACTGTGGGATAGCTCCCGGAGTTATTAGCGTTGAATTCCATCCACACCTATCCTAATTCGACATGGCCATGTCGAATTTAGCGCTACTCCCCTCGTCGGGGAGGAGTACAGAAATCGAATTTAAGAGACCTCTATGTCGAACTAAATCGCTTCGTTGTGTGGACGGGTGCAGGGTTAATTCGATTTAACACTGCTAAATTCGACATAACCTCCTAGTGTAGACCAGGCCTAAATTAGCTATTACCACTCAAGAAAGATCTTGGAGTCACTGTGGATAGTTCTCTGAAAACATCCACTCAATGTGCAGCGGCAGTCAAACAAGCAAACAGAATGCTGGGAATCATTAAGAAAGGGATAGATAATAAGACAGAAAATATCATGTTGCCTCTATATAAATCCATGGTACGCCCACATCTTGAATACTGCGGGTGGATGTGGTCGCCCCATCTCAAAAAAGATATATTGGCATTGGAAAAGGTTCAGAAAGGGGCAACAAAAATGATGAGGGGTATAGAACTGCTTCCATATGAAGAGAGATTAATGAGACTGGGACTTTTCAGCTTGGAAAAGAGACAACTAAGGGGGGATATGATAGAGGTCTATAAAATCTTGACTGGTGTGGAGAAAGTAGATAAGGAAGTGTTATTTACTCCTTTTCATAACACAAGAACTAGGGGTCACCAAATGAAATTAATAGGAGGCAGGTTTAAAACAAACAAAAGGAAGCATTTCTTCACACAATGCACAGTCAACCTGTGGAACTCCTTGCCAGAGGATGTTTTGAAGGCCAAGACTATAACAGGGTTCAAAAAAGAACTAGATAAGTTCACAGGGGATAGGTCTATCAATGGCTATTAGCCAGGACGGACAGGGATGGTGTCTCGCCTCTGTTTGCCAGGAACTGGGAATGGGTGACAGGGGATGGATCACTTGATGATTACCTGTTCTGTTCATTCCCTCTGGGGCACCTGGCATTGGCCACTGTCGGCAGACAGGATACTGGGCTAGTTGGACCTTTGGTCTGACCCAGTGTGGCCGTTCTTATGTTCTTAACCACAGCCCCCTGCTAGCCCAAGCCCTGCCCCCCCCCCCCCGCCCAGTTCTGCCAGCGCCCCACAGTCCTGGCCCTGAGCCCCTGCCTGCTCGGCCCTGCGCTCCCCACACCCCAGCTCTGCAGATACTCCACGATCCCAACCCGCAGCCCCCCCTCTTGCCACTATAGCAATTAAAACGAGGCCCCCCCCGAAGCCCTGGAACACATTGTGCTGGGGGCCGGGGGAGCTGAGACCCGGAACAGGCCTTTGCCAGCACCTCACACAGGGCAGGCAAACAAGGCGCTTTGCTGTTTGCCTTTCTCTTGGTTCATCTCCCCCGAGGAGCTGGCTGCAGCGGGCGGGTGAACAGGTCGAACCGGCTGAGATCCAGGAGCCGCAGGGCTCAGCTCCGTGTCTTTGCAGCACCTGTCGCTGTGGGATCTGAGCGCTGGGGGCAGCAGCCCACCATAAGGGGCGAGTCTGGCCAGCCCAGCGAGAGGGGGCCTGGGCAGCAGCTGGGTGCCCCTGGCCATGGCCGGGCTGGTGCCGTCCCAGGGGTGCAGAGCCCCGGCTTAGACCAGCGTTGTTCCAGCCCTGTATCAGCGGGGACCGAGTGGGGCCAGGGCAGGTGAGACGGTAAATTACCCTCCTCGGCCTTGAACCTTCACTGTTCTGGGTTCCTCATTCCAGCAGCGAGACACAAACAGCCCCACTCAGCACCTCCCGGGATGGGCCCGGCTGACTCAGCCCCCGAGCAGCTCTGCAGAGACCTTGCCCCGCAGGCCTTTCTCCTGGAGGTCCCTGCCCTCGGCTGCCCTCAGGAGGGCAAATTCCCACCAGCCTCGCCCGCTGCGTGGCTTCTGCCTGCTGCCCCGCCCACGGCCCTTTGCCCTTAGGCAAAGTGGGCTGCTCAGCGGGCTCGGCGCCGCCTCCCCAGCCCTGCTCTGAGCAATTTGTCCAGAGCTGACTGTTGCGGATTGTGGGGGAGTTAGGGCCCTGCACCCCTCTTCCCGAGATTCACTGCGACTCTCAACCAGCCAGTAAAGCAGAAGGTTTATTTAAGGTTCCCTGCTCCGTCACATCTCTCCCCCCTTCGAGACTGAACTGAGCGGGGTCACTCTGACCAGTGACCTGGGGAAGTTCAGGGCTCCCTCTCCGGGACAACGCGTCCGCTATCAGGTTGTCACGTCCCTTCACATGGACCACGTCCATGTCATAATCCTGCAGGAGCAGGCTCCATCTCAGGAGCTTGGCGTTGGCTCCTTTCATCTGGTGCAGCCAGGTCAGGGGAGAGTGGTCGGTGTGCACGGTGAAGTGACGCCCAAAGAGATATGGCTCTAGTTTCTTGAGGGCCCACACCATGGCCAGGCATTCCTTCTCGATGGCCGCGTAGTTCTGCTCCCGGGGTAGTAACTTCTTGCTCAGGTACACGATGGGGTGTCTCTCCCCCTTTTCATCCTCCTGCATTAACACCGCCCCCAGTCCTGTGTCTGAGGCGTCGGTGAACACCATAAAGGGCTTGTCAAAGTCTGGGTTTGCCAGAACTGGGCCACTGACCAGAGCCTCCTTCAGCGCCCGGAGAGCCTCCTGGCACTCCTCGGTCCAGACCACTTTGTCTGGCTTCCCCTTCTTGCACAGCTCAGTGATGGGGGCGGCTATGGCGCTAAAGTGGGGCACGAACCTCCGATAGTACCCTGCCATCCCAATAAAGGCTTGGACCTGCTTTTTGGTTTGAGGAGCGGGCCAGTCTCTGATCACCTCCACTTTGGCTGGTTCCGGCTTTAGGCAGCCGCTTCCCACCCGGTGGCCTAGGTAGGATACCTCAGCCATCCCCACCTTGCACTTCTCCGGTTTTACGGTCAGCCCAGCCTTCTGGAGTCGGTCCAGCACTTGTCTAACCTGGGATATGTGGTCCTCCCAGGTCTGGCTAAAGACACAGATGTCATCGATATACGCCACGGCAAAACTCTCCATCCCCCTCAGTAGCTGATCCACCAGGCGCTGGAAGGTGGCCGGCGCTCCCTTGAGGCCGAAGGGCAGGGTCAGGAACTCATAGAGCCCCAGAGGGGTGACAAAGGCCGATTTCAGCCTGGCATCTGCATCCAGCGGCACTTGCCAATAGCCCTTTGTAAGATCCATGGTGGTAAGGTACCGAGCACCTCCCAGCTTGTCTAGGAGCTCGTCCGGCCTGGGCATGGGGTAGGCATCGGCTACAGTGATGGCATTGAGCTTCCGATAGTCCACACAGAACCGGATCGACCCGTCCTTTTTGGGGACCAGCACCACCGGCGAGGCCCAAGGGCTGGAAGACGGCTGGATCACCCCCAAAGCCAGCATGTCATTGACCTCTCTTTCCAGGTCCTGAGCAGTTTTCCCTGTGGCTCGGAAGGGGGAGCATTTTATAGGCGGGTGCGATCCTGTCTGCACCCGGTGGACAGTTAGATTAGTGCGTCCAGGCTGGTTGGAAAACAGCTGCTGGTACAGATGCAGCACCCCTCCGATCTCAGCTCGCTGGGCAGGGGTTAGCCGATCAGAGAGGGGAATTGCTTCCAGGGGGAAGCCAACTCTTGTCCCAGGGAATAGATCTACTAAAGGGTCATCTCCCTGCCCCTCCCACTGTCCACACACGGCCAACACCATATTCCCCCTGTCATAATATGGCTTCATCATATTCACATGGTACACCCGGTGGTGGTGTGCCCGGTTCGACAGCTCCACCACATAGTTTACCTCGTTTAGTTGCTTGACAACCTTGAAGGGCCCTTCCCAGGCGGCCTGGAGTTTGTTTTTCCTCACGGGGATGAGGACCATCACCTGATCCCCAGTGGCGAAGGCGCGGGCCCGTGCTGTGCGGTCATACCAGACCTTCTGCTTCCTCTGGGCTCTGGCCAGATTCTCCCTGGCCAGGCCCATGAGCTCGGCAAGTCGTTCCCGGAAGGTCAGGACATACTCCACCACCGACTCTCCGTCAGGAGTGGCATTCCCCTCCCATTCGTCTCTCATCAGGTCCAGGGGCCCCCTTACCCGCCTTCCATATAGCAGTTCGAAAGGCGAAAACCCGGTAGACTCCTGGGGTACCTCCCTGTACGCAAACAGCAGGTGAGGTAAGTACTTGTCCCAGTCCTGCGGGTGCTGATTCATAAATGTTTTCAGCATCATTTTTAGCGTCCCATTGAACCTCTCCACCAGCCCGTTGGATTGGGGGTGATATGCTGAGGCCCAGTTGTGCCGGACCCCACATCTCTCCCACAAGCACCGGAGTAGGGCCGACATGAAGTTGGACCCTTGGTCCGTCAAGACTTCCTTGGGGAACCCCACTCGGCTGAAAATGGTCAGCAGCGCATCCGCCACAGTGTCTGCTTCAATGGACGATAAGGGCACTGCCTCGGGGTAGCGGGTGGCGAAATCTACCACCACCAGGATGTATTTCTTCCCAGACCGGGTCGTCTTGCTGAGAGGTCCCACTATGTCCATGGCCACCTTCTGGAAAGGCTCCTCTATGATGGGCAAAGGTCTCAATGCTGCCTTCCCCTTGTCCCGGGCCTTCCCCACCCTCTGGCAGGGGTCACAGGATCGGCAGTACTGCCGGACGTTGGTGAAGACCCCGGGCCAGTAAAAGTTCTGTAGCAGCCTCTGCCTGGTGCGCCGGATCCCCTGGTGCCCTGCGAGAGGGATGTCATGGGCCAGGTACAGTAGCTTGTGGCGAAACTTCTGGGGAACCACCAGCTGCCTCCTGATCCCCCACGACTCCACTTCCCCCGGGGGAGCCCACTCTCGGTACAGGAACCCCTTCTCCCACAGGAACCTCTCCTTGCATCCTCTCCTCATGGTCTGTCCCACACTGAGGTCAGCCAGGCCCCTTAGCTTCCGCAGGGAGGGGTCCTTCTGCAACTCGGCCTGGAACTCGGCGGCTGAGGAAGGGATGGGGACCTGCTCCCTCTCGTCGGCTGGGTCGGAAGCCCCAGCCACCCCGCGGCCTGTCCTTGGGTGTTCCCTCCCCACCCGGGAAGGGTTCGGTGCCTCCGGTGGGACATCCTTCCCAAGGTCAGGGCGTAGTGCCCCTCGCCGGCTCTGGCTACGGGTCACGACTAAGGCGGTCTGGGGGCTGCTTGGCCAGTCCTCTAGGTCCCCCCCCATCAACACCTCAGTGGGCAAATGGTGGTGCACTCCCACGTCTTTGGGGCCCTCCTTGGCCCCCCATTTCAGGTGTACCCTCGCTACGGGAACCTTGAATGGGGTCCCGCCCACCCCGGTCAGGGTCAGGAAGGTGTTGGGCACCACCCGATCTGGGGCCACCACCTCGGGCCGGGCCAGTGTCACCTCTGCGCCCGTGTCCCAGTATCCATAAACTTTCTTCCCATCCACCTCCAGGGGAACAAGGCACTCGCTCCGCAGGGACAGCCCCGCGCCAACCCTGTAAACGGAGAACTTTGAATCCGGAGCATCTGGCCCCCCAGAGAAGCTGGCCGGGGGCCCTTCTCTCTCTTGAGCAGTTGATAAGCTGTCAGCCCCTCTTGCGTGGGAAGCCTGCCCCTCGTCCGTCTGGGCCTCTACCAAGTTAACCCGGTGCGGGTTCGGTCTGCTCAGTCTGTCCTTGAGCTTGGGGCACTGGGCCCGAACGTGGCCTCTTCGGCCGCAGTAATAGCAGCTCAGGTCCCGTGGGTCCCCTCGAGCCGGTCGGTTGTCCCTGATGCTGGGCCTTCCCCGTGGGAGGGGATTCCCCATATTCCCCCTTTGGGAGGTCCCAGGGTGACTCTCTCTCTGCATCGCGGCGGGCCTGTTCCTTTGGGGCTCCTCCCTGCCACCCCCTGACCGGCTCTTTACAAACTCATCAGCCAGCTGCCCGGCGTGTCGCGGGTTCTCTGGCTTTCTGTCCACCAACCACAGCCTCAGGTCGGATGGGCACCGCCCATACAATTGCTCCAGTACCAGCAGTTTAATCAGGTCCTCCTTCGTCTGGGCCCCACCAGCCCACTTGCTGGCGTATCTTTCCATGCGGACGGCTAGTTGCAAATATGAGATCTCAGGGGTTTTATCTTGACTCCGGAACCTTTCCCGGTACATCTCAGGAGTCAGCCCAAACTCTCGTAGCAGGGCCTTTTTGAATAGTTCGTAGTCCCCTTTCTCTGCCTCTCCCAGTTGGCGGTACAATGCCACGGATTTGGGGTCCAGTAAGGGGGTAAGGACCCGGAGTCTGTCCGCGGGATCCACCCGGTGCAGCTCGCAGGCCGTCTCAAAGGCCTCCAGGAAGTCATCCATGTCCTCCCCCTCCTTGTATGGGGCCATGATGCACTTATCAAAGCTCCGTGCAGTCCTGGGTCCCCCCTCACTCACCGCAGCCGGGGGTTCGCTGCCCTTCAATCTCGCCAGTTCCAGTTCGCGCTGATGCTGTCTCTCATTCTCCTGTCTCTGTCTCTCATTCTCCTCCCGTTCATGCTGACGCTGTCTCTCTTCATGCTGTCTCTGTTGTTCACGATCCTCCAGCTCCCTCAGTTTTAGCTCTTTCTCCCATTCCAGCCAATTCCGCTCCCCGGATGCCGAACGTCGCCGGGAGGATCCTCTGCTGGCCGGCGAGCTTCGCCGGGGGGACCCCCTGCTGGCCGGGGGGGTCACGGCGCCTTCGGTATTTGCTGGGCTCCTCCCCACCCTTCCCCTAGGCATAGGAAGGAGGGGTCTCGGGAAGCCCTCAGCAGCCGGCTGACCACTCCCAGCTGGGACAGACACTGGTGCCTGCGCTGCATTTGCCAGGCTGCTTCCCTGAGACACAGGGATCAGTTCATTCGCGCGATCTTCCGCCTCCAGCTGGGCAATGAGCTGTTCTTTGGTGAGCCTCCCAATGCGCAGCCGCCTCTGCTTGCACAGCTCCACCAGGTCGCTCTTAAGCCGCTTGGCATACATCTTCCTGCTGGCCACTCACCGGCCTGTGTGCTCACAGCTCCCCACAGTTCCCAGGGGGACCCCTAGTGTGCCAGCCCTTCTCGAGGTCACCACCTCTCTGCCAGGGTCGAGCTGCAGGCTCCTCCGCCCCTGGGACCACTCGCTGCGATCCCCCCGGGGGACCCTGTTACTGCAAAAGTCCTTCTCGCTGGTCACACACTCCCAGGGGTAATAACCGTCTCTCTCCCACTCTTCAGCGTGCCTGGTCCCCGTCAATCCCCCTTCGTTTTACTGCTCCCCAGTCACTTACTGCAGGAAGCGCCGTCCACGGGGTGCAGTAGATCCCACCGCTGCCACCAGTTGTTGCGGATTGTGGGGGAGTTAGGGCCCTGCACCCCTCTTCCCGAGATTCACTGCGACTCTCAACCAGCCAGTAAAGCAGAAGGTTTATTTAAGGACAGGAACACAGTCTCAAGCAGAGCGTGTCGGTACGACCAGACCCCCTCAATTAGGTCCCTCTGGGAGGTTCAGGGAGCTTAGACCCCAGCTTGGGGTTCCCTGCGTTGCACCACCCAGCCCCAACCGAAACTAACTCCCAACTCCTCCCGCTGCTCCTCTCCTTTGTTCAGTCTCCCGGGCAGAAAGTGTTAATTCTCCCCACCCCCGTTCCTGGCTCAGGTTACAGCTCAGGTAGCTTCCTTCAAGGGAAGTCCCACATCCCCACTGCAACCCCCCTGCAACATTCCCAGGTCAAATCTGCCCTGCTCCCTGCTCCGTCACACTGACGCTCTCAGACGTGTCCCCCCAAAGGCAGCATCGTTACAGGCAGGAGAAGTGGGGGCATTAGGAGCTTCTGGAAGAGGCTGAGCAGCGCCTCGGCGCTCACACGTGGGACGCGCTGCTAGCGAGTGGGAGGGTTTGCCGCCTGCTGACACAGGCAGAACAAGGTCCAACAGCCGGCAGCTGTAACCTTGAAGTCAGCAGCAGCTTCCTGGCTGGGGGGGTCATGAAACGCTGGAGCAGCTCTCCCCGGGCAGGGGCAGATTCACCCTGGCTCGGAGCCGGGAGGGTGAGGTGCGAGAGCTTCCCTATGCTCTGCTTGAATCCAGCGTCCGGGCGAGAGTCTCCAGCCTGGGGGACGGGACGGGATGGCCGTGGGGGTCCGTGAATCTGTGACTCCCCCGGGTCAGTTGCTTCCTTCCCGGGTCCTGGGGAGCACAGGCCTGGCCTGCATCGCCCTCCCCTGCGCGTCCTGTAACCCCATCTCATGGTCCCACGTCTGAGAGCTACTCGGACCCATCAGGAGCTAACGCCAGCAACGATGCAGACAACACACAGCCCCAGCCCTTGTGAAATCACAGCACTGGAGATGTTCAGTCTCCTGTGTTGTGACTGGGCCCTGAGCTGCCACTCAGAGGTGGATCGTGGTGCTGGAGGGGCAGCCTGTTAGCAACCGGGCACTCACCAGCCCCGCACAGCCAGAGGGCCATGCCAGACAGATGATGGCCGCCTACCCCTCTACCACAGGCACTGTGGTTCCTTTACTACCCCCTTGTGACGGAGCAGGGAGCGGGCGGATTTGACCTGGGAATGTTGCAGGGGGGTTGCATTGGGGATGGGGGACTTCCCTTGAAGGAAGCTACCTGAGCCGTAACCTGAGCCAGGAGCGGGGTTGGGAGAAGTGACACCTTCTGCCCGGGAGACTGGACAAAGGAGCTGGGGGGAGGGGGAGAGAGGTGCTGGAGGAGTTTTTGTTTTTCAGTTTGGGCTGGGTGGAGGAACGCAGGGAACCCCAAAGCTGGGGTCTAAGCTCCCTAACCCCCCCCCCAGAAGGACTTGATTGAGGGGTCCTGGTTGTACCTACACGCTCTGCTTGGGACTGTCTTCCTGTCATCTAATAAACCTTCTGTGTTACTGGCTGGCTGAGAGTCACGGGGAATCGCAGGAAGAGGGGCAGGGCCCTGACTCCCCCACACTCCGTGACACCCCTCTGGTGAGCCAGCGAGATCCCCTGCCCAGGGCATGTCACCTGCCCCCCCGGGCATTGCTAGGGGCCTGTAGTGCACTCCTGCGTGACATGAGGTGCACCCCTCTCTCACAGCCTTCCTGGGCCGCACGTCTCTTTCCACACTATTGAAAGCGAGATTCCCACCCTGGTCTAACTGATGGAGTTTTGCACAGGTCTCAGCCCCCATCTCCAGTCCCCAGTCCAAACCCTTCCCTCTCGGTGAAGGGGCTGGTGCCGGGCACCTCTCTTTGAGCTGCCCCCCCGTGCTGGAAGTCAGAACTCAGAACCAAACCTCCCTGACAGCAGCCCATGCTCCCAGGCTCCTGTGCTGGGTGCAGTGCGCCTGCCAGGGCTGGGATGGGACACCAAGCCAGGCAGCGCCAGCACCCCTTCAGGCTACTTCCTGCTCCCAGCTCAGCCCCCTGCTTCACCCAGCCCCTCACCCTTGTCTACCCAGAAATGCCTGATCTGGCCACATGACCTTCATTTCCCCACCTGGGGAGGCGAGTGGGCTGCGTCACGGGGGGGGGGAGGGGCTGAGCACCGTGCCCCCGACAGGGCCAGCCACGCTGGGACGGGACCCATCATCTTGGCATATGAGCTGCCTTAAAACGCCAACCACAGCTGGCTGACCGCTCACCACCGCGTGCCTTGTGTGCGTGTCTCTGGGGCCGGATATGCACGTTCCCAGTCCCACGCTCCCCCAGTGCCCCCATCACCAGGAAACGAGCTCCTTCGTGCTGCTCTGTGAGGCAGCCCCAAGCAGCGAGCCAGCCCTGGGGGGAGCCCTGTACTCCCTGGGGGATCAATGTTCACTGCACCCCCTAGACCCACGGCAAGGCCAGGGGCTGGAGCGTGGCCCCCTGTGTTCTCCCTGCCGTTACCGAGGGCAGCAGGAGCCCGCAGCCTCCCACACAGGCTCTGCCACCCAGCTCACCCTGCCTGTGCCACCCGCCCCAGCTGCCCTTTGCCCACTCCCATCAGCTGCTGTTAGGAGACCAGCTGACGTCTGCACTCTCCCCGGGACCGAGAGGGAGGCTCATAAACCCATCTGGGAGCCGACTCTTGGCCCGGCGCACTGGCTGCCCTGCCAGCGTGGCACCATCAGGTGGCTGCCCTGCCCTCGCCGCTGATCTCTGGCCCCCCAGGCCCAAGCCGGAGGAACAAGCAGGATTCAGCTACACAGAGCAGCTGGGAAAGGGAGGGGGGCAGGGTCTGCTCGCTGTGGGACTGGGAGAAGGTCCAGGGGGATCGGGGGCTCTCCAGGGGAGTAGGGGTGGGGAAGAGATGAGCTCTGCAAAGACACGGGCCAGGCCCTCCGTCGTGACTGGAAGCAGCTCCCGTCCCTTCCCTCCCGCACAGTGGCTGCTGGCCACATTCTGGTGTGAACCCTGGCAGAAATCTGGGGAGGGGGCCATGTGACCCTGTGTGCTGTTCCCCCCCCCACACACACACACACGTTGCCTTGGGAAGACACTGCGCCAGGTACCAGGAGAGGCAGGTCCGTCCTGGGAAGGCAGAGAGCATGGAGGGCAGAGAGCGCCGGGCAGGGAGCATTGGCTTGGTCAGTCAGCCCCCGCCATTTTGTGTCATCTCTCCGTGTGTGTATGTGGGGGCTGGGGGGGGTGTGTCACCCCTCCCTGTGTAAACCCTAAAGCCTTAAAGATCAGAAGGTAAATAGAAAGAATCCAACTCCGCAGTACTTCTTTTGAACAGGGACTCCGTCAATTTGATGTTAATTTGAATGTTTGCACTGCCTGGTTCTGATCGATGGCTGTTGAACTCGCTTGAATACGAATAGTTTTACTGGGTGTCCCGTATTCAGCAGAGGGAAAAATGGTCACCTGACTCAACAGCCTTCCCCATTGTCAGGCAGCGTAAACCTAACACACTACGCAGGTCCAGTGGCCTAATGGCTAAGGCACCAGCCTCCAGAGCTAGGGATGGTGGGTTCAAGTCCCACCTGGGTTGACGATGTTCCATTTTCTGTCACTCAGTAACAACTAAGGGGACAACAGAGCAGAGGAGCTCCAGGGGGTGTAACCATGGGGAAAATGAGCCGCTCTTGGGACCCAAGTAGCCTCACGGCCCCTGCTAGCCCCCGAGGCCCAGGGAGACGAAGGGTCAGGCCACAGAGCGAAGCTCTTCTGGAGGGGAGGCAGGGGCTGATTTATCCTGTGGCGCGGAGCTGCCCCTTCGTCCCACCCAGGGCTCATCTCATGTGGTAGAGCAAACATCCGCCCCTGTCTGGGTAGGCTCCGGCCGCTGTTATAGTAACCGACCCCACACCGACTGTCTGGGGGGAATCCACACCGAGTACCCCCAGAATCAGAGGCATCATCTGCTATCGGGTAAGGGGGGCAGCTGCTCCCCCAGCTTGTCAGAGGTCTGCATGCTCCATTACGGCTTCCCCCAGAATGACACTCACAGATGCAGCTTTGCAACCCGCCCCCAAAATGTTTCTGAAATGACCGCCTGCCGGAGTCTGTCCCTGGGCCCTTTCCCAAGTGGGGCAGTACCACTGCTCTCCAGGCACGAGGCTGGCCCAAGTGCCAGCAGCACTATTGGCAGAGTCAAGCAAACGCTTCGTTCGGGGTGCAGCCGTTCTGGGGAGCAGCAGCCCTTGTTCGAGTACAACCTCCCAGCCTCACGGCGCCTGCAGGCAGGGAGTCGGAAAGGAGAGCGCTGAACAGTGGGCGTTAACTCTGAAACCTAATGATGATCCAATGTTAACTTTCTCACTGCAGAGACACCCACCCGGCCGTGGGGCCATGGCTGAGATCTGGGGCTGAGTCTCACCTGTCCTCTGGTCCTGGTTACAGACTGTGCATGATCATTAAAAAAAAAACCATTTCAGAACCAAAGGGGAAGAAAAAGACTCCTAAACAGTCCTTGGCCTGTTGGACACGCCCATCCGCAGGGGCTCGGGGCAGGATTTGTAACTGCAGTAAACAAATGTTCTCTTTGCCCCGGGAGGTGGGGCTAAGGGTCACCACCCTCTGTGCAGAGATAGGGCCACACACCCAGCAAGGGGGCTGCTCGGAAAAGGCTTCTGCCCCAGAGGACACGTAGCAGCAACTCCCCAATGCGCAGCCTAGATGGCACTTCATGTAGCCATTGCCCGGCCTGGCCACTGGGGTGCTGTCTCTGCGTGCCCAGCGCCTCCCCCCATCCTGATGGCACCTCCCCTGCCCTGTGCCCCCCCTTTGGAACGCGCCCCAGTGAGAGGGTTAATTGCCCCTGCAGCTGGGTCCATGCTGAGGCAGTCGGTTCCGGTCGCTTTGTTCTGGCTCTGAGCTGCGTCCTCAGGAGTTTGCCGCCCTGGGCTGGCCTCACCCCTGGGGCTGCGGAGGAGAAGGCTCCTGCACCGCAGGGTGGGATTGTGAGGACAGGCAGGCAGGGCTCTGGCTCTGGCCGGGGCCAGATGAGCTCCAGGCCGGGTAGGGCTGAGTTGGATCCTGGAATGGGGGGTGGGGAGCCAGGGAAGGGGCCCCCGCTTGTCCCTGCCTGAGCTTTCCAGGGCCCTGTGCAGCTGGCTTGTCCCCAGCCATTCACGCCGTAATTCGCAGGGCCAGGCGCAGCGGGAAGGGCACCACGTCCCCAGCCCCAGCGAGGCTGCCAGCCATGGGGCCCGAGACGGGGCTCATTGTCTGTGGGCAGGCAGGCTGCACAGAGACAATGTGGCTCCGCCGAGGAGCCAGACAGGAGCTGGAGCTGGCCGCGGCCCAGGGCTGCCCAGGGAGGCGGGTCAGAGAGAGCCACACACAGGGCCTTGGAGAACCTGGGCCCGGGCCCTGTGGCTGGAAGGGAGAATGGGGGCAGGCCCTGGGGGCGAGGTGGCTGGGGTGCTGGCCTGGGGACCGGAGAGGAAGGGGTCAGTGAGGGGGATAGCAGATGGGGGAGAGGTGTCTGCCTGGGGTGGACGGGGAGCGGGGATCTGAGCCTGGTGTGCAGTGAGCCCAGAGGCGGCAGGGGGCCTGCAGCAGGGCAGGGGTGGGGGCTTGGCTCCAAATCACAGGGCCTGTCACTTGAGTTCCAGGGGATCTCCCTCAGCTGCTACTAGTAGTACATCCCTTATCCCCTCTGCCAGCCCAGCCCCGAGAGGGCGCCAGTGCACACTGCCAAAGCCAGTGCGTAACGCCAGCGCCCTGCGTTCGCTCAGCCTGGCCTGGATGCCCCAGGGCCCCTCTCCTGACTTTGGCCCCCTGCCAATGCGGAGCACAGACCCGGCTGTGCTGTGGGAAAGTGTTTCAGCCAGAGGTTTTGTGGCTGCAGCTGGGCCCTGGGCCAGACTGTGCTCACCCCTGCCAAGCACAAAGCCTGGGCGGAGCGAGGGCTGAGATTCCTGCTCCGTGGGGTTGGGAACGTCCCAGGAGGAAGTGCTAGAGAGCTGCACTCGAAGGGGAAAACCCCAGGCCAGTCTCAGGTGCCTGGGTGCCTCTGAGATCAGTCAGACACCACAGCTGCGCAGGAGCAGGGGACCATGAACTGAACTGCTGAGCGGGCGTCGTGCCAGCCCACTGTAGCCCAAAGGCTGGACTGCAGGGTGGGCTCTGGGATCAGGCAGCGTAACACACCGTATGTGCCTGGTGCAGCTTCCACGCAGGGCCACCAGAGGCTTGGCAAACGTTGGCTAATTCCGCCTCAGGCCTCCCACGAGGTGCGGCAGTTTTACAGATGGGGAAACTGAGGCACAGAGCAGGACCACAACTCTCCCGGAGCCACACAGTGAGTTGGTGGCAGCGACATGTGTAGAACCCAGGAGTCCTGGTGCCCAGCCGCCCCTCTGTACCCACTAGAACGCCTTCCCCTCCAGAGACGTGACTAGAACCCAGGAGTCCTGGTGCCCAGCCGCCCCTCTGTACCCACTAGAACACCTTCCCCTCCAGAGACGTGACTAGAACCCAGGAGTCCTGACTCCAAGCCCTCGCTCTAGACCAGAATGGGGGAGCCAGGTGTTCTGTCTGTGCCTCTCCCCGCACCCCCGTACCGCAGGGATTCTCACACTGCCCCCGCTCGATGCAGCACAAGGTACCTGCTCAGCGCTCTGGCTGAGAAGCAGGCATGCGGGGTGAGTCTGGGGGCAGGCCAGGCCTGGGCAGACCCCCGGGGCAGGTGGCCTGTCCAGTGATCACACAGGAGCTGCCTGCTTGGGCCATGCCCTGCCCCGGCACACGTCCCAGCGGGAAAAGCGACCTCGCAGCCACCACAGCTACATGGACGGAGACGGAGCCCTTCGCCAAGCTGTGCCCTGGGCTCATGCGAGCCTCCCTCTGCCGCTCCACCGGAGAGTGGAGGGGTAATGCCAAGGGAGCCTTCCATGCACAAGTTCACTGTGCGTGTGTGTGCGCGTGGGGGGGCTGTGCTGATCTGTGGCTCCTGGCCCCCCTCCCCTCTCTCTCAAAGAGACACTGCAGGCTCTCCCACAGGTGGGTTCTTACAGGGCCTGAGGAGGCTCCAGGCACAAGAACTAATCATGATCATTAATAATCAGCATCTCCTTTGCCCTTTCATAGCGGGAAGAGGGGAGCCCAGAGCTGGACTAGTAGAGAGGGCAATTCCCGAGGCAGGGTGATGTTACTAGCCAGGCAGATGAGCTCACGGGGTCTGGCTTTAACCCTTGTATTTCTGTCCTGGGCCCCACGGACAGCTCGGTTCTGGAGGAGCGAAGCGCGAAGGGACCCAGGTCGCTCCAACGTGCGCTAGAGAACCCCACGCTGCGCAGCCAGCGGGAGCCCCAGCGGCACTAGTCCAAGAGCCACCAGGTCCCAGGAAACCTGCGGTAGGGAGCGGCGACACACATCAGCCTGCTGGGCTGTTTCACCGGGGTTCCCTGGGGCTGGCGTTGTGGAGCACGCACCTGCGTGTGTCTGGGCGTGTTTGTGAGACAGAGACATGGGCGGGCTCTGATCCCTGTTCCACCATGTGCGTGATTCCTGGGGGAGGGGGAAGTGCCCGTGTGCACCCCAGGGCAAGGGACCTCAGGGACCTCATACGCCTGGCATTCCCGCCACCCTCTGCCTGTCCCAGGAGGCCTGCCTGAAACACAGCAGGGTGGGGGCAGGTTAACCCTTCCACCGCACTGCTCTGGGCCCCCCCGTGGAATGCAGCCTTCCGCCACCACACTCCCAATCCCCCCTTGGGTGCCGGGTGCCTCTACAGAGACAGAACCTGGCACCGGTCCCAGCTGACCTGGCAGGCCCTGCAAATCTCATCGGTTATGCCCCCCATCACCTCCCTCGGGAGGGGGTGCCCCAGAGTCCCTCTGCCCACCCCTCCCCATTTAGGAATGGGGCTGGAGAGCCTTGCTGGGCTGCCCGGACCCCTGGACTCCAAAGATCCCCCCATTCACAGCCAGGGGAATGGGGCTTCCTTACTCCACCAGTGACACTTGGGTGCATAATCCAGTAGTGTAACAGTGCCGCCTGATGGCCAGTGTGGGTATTGCAATGTTGTTAGAACAAAGGCCAAATACTCGCCTATTATCCCAGCTGTTCCACGTGGCCACAGCTCCATTTCCCGTATATGAACGTATAGCAAGACAATCAATCAAGGAGGCCCAACAAAAGTATCCTATTTACGGCCTAACAGATGTATCCCATTTACCCCTATCCCTGGAAAGCAATCAGTCAAGGGGGCCCCAACAGATGTATCCTGTTTACCCCTAGAAAGGAATTTAAAAATTCCTTAGGTTAGCAGAATGTATGCACGTTAAGTCATTTGTTACTGGGTATAAAAAGGCTTGCTCTACGCTTGTAAGGTGTGTTCCTCCCTCTGGCATGAGTCGAGGGGGACACCCGCTCAGCTGACTGATCAATAAAGAACTTGAAGCCGTCTTCTCGACTCCCGTGCCTCCTTGGGGTAATTGGGCAGCTCCAGGGGGAAACGAGCCCATTTGGCTAACAAATGGCGACCACGAAAGGACTTCTCTCCCTGTAGAGGGCACTGACCGACGGCCGAGGGCGATTCCGAGGAGTGGCCACCTCGAGCGGTTGGTTTGCTCGGGCCTCGGATCGTCACAATCGGCCGGGGCGGCTGCGTCCTCTCTAAAGAGAACTCTGAAGGACACGGAAGCAAGACGGCTTCAGAAGAAGGGGAAGTCTGACTGCCGGACGCGGCCACTTCGGGCGGTAAGTGCATTTACCTCCTGGGTTTGAGGAATAACGCCCCCGAGGTGTGGGTTGGACGGTGGAAATCCCCTAGGCAGCCTGTATACGGGAAGGTATATTAACATTATTGTAGCTTTGTAAATGTCTTGTTGTTGTGTTTTTGGTTAAAGGTTAAGCAAATAACGGCCAATGAGTAACGTAACTAACTCCACAAGTCCATGGGCCGTTTTTAACAATTATTGGGACTTGGAGCAACCTCAGGGATTACTCTTGTTTATAGGAGGGGTAATCTTGTTTCTCCTCTTAATGGTGTGTTGGAAATCGAGATTGTAACTGATTAAGGGATCTGTGTAAAAGATGAGTGAGTGCTGCTGACAGGTCTGAGGCTTAAACTGACTTCAGCCGCCCCAAGACTCCTGCGAGGGGAAACCCGGTGACCAGGATATCTTGATTGCAAGGGGGGTCAGCCGAACCTCGTGGCCCAGCGGATATCTGAGTTAAAACTAGATCCCTAAAACCCCCTTGATACCTCTGTCTCGAACAAACCCCTGGGTAAAGCATAATGGGGTCCGGACAAAACACCTTCTCCAGTACGCCCCTGGGGCGTATGCTGGATAACTGGAAGGCGTTTAGACGCCAGGCTGATTATGGAATTGTGTTATGTAAAGACAATCTTGTGAAATTCTGTACTCTTGAATGGATGACATTCGGAGTGGAATGGCCCGAGGGAGGGACACTCAAACCAGAAATTGTACAAGCAGTACATAGCATTGTGACCCGGGATGGGCATTGGGACCAATATCCCTATATAGATATTTGGCAGGGTCTCGTAGCCAATCCTCCCCCATGGTTACAGAAATGTAAATCACAAACTATTAAGACCTTAATGGCCCGTGCCCCTGTTAGGAAACCCTGTCCCCCTTTTAAGAAATCTTGTCTGCGGGCTGTGATTCCCTCTGCCCCTGATCCTATGCCCCCTCCCCCTTTGTATCCTGGCCTCCCGGCTCCGGTACCCTCAATTGAAATCCCCACCCCCTCCTCTGAGGATAATGCCTCAACTGAAAGGGGTGAGCCAAGCGACCAGGACTTTTCCAAACGGGAGCCCCCTCCGATCTCTCTGAGCTCCCAGGTGTCTAACCACACCAGGAGAAAGACTGGCCCCGTGACACTCAGAGCTCCGAAACGCAGTGGAACTTGTCATCTGACTATAACCCTGGGGATATTCGGTTTACCCTTATTAGCTCATCGAGCAAGGGTGGCCCGGTACTCCAAGGGCCCCTGCAACAGAATTATTTGTGTCCACTGCGGGAAACTGTAGCCCTTGAGGGTAATCTCACTATGGTATATGTTCCCTTTACCACTAGTGATCTATATAATTGGAAGCAACAGAATCCCCCGTTCTCGGAAGAAAGGGGCCTGCATTTTAGCCATGGCCCTAAGGGAAGGATATGAAGAAAGGGGGGACAAAGTTAAGGGACGGCCAGGGCCACCAGGGAAGGGGCGGGGCCCCTGCCTGGGTCGAAATCAGTGCGCTATCTGTAGGAAAGAGGGGCACTGGAAGAATGAATGCCCCCGGTGACAGGTCATGGGAAAGGAACGTAAAGATAAAACCCCGTCCCTTCCCATCCTTTACAACAGTACAGGATGTTCAGGGGAGGAGTCTTCCCCATAGGGGGGCCGGGGGACCCAGCGCCCCCTCCTGACAGCACAAGCTGCCAGCCTGGATCCCACGGTAAAAATTAAAGTGGAGGGCCGCCCAATTGAAGCCCTTATTGATACTGGGGCCACTCTTAGTTTGCTCCCCCTTAATAAGGCTCCCCGAGATAGAGCTCGGGGACGTGCCATAGTCCAGGGGATTGAGGGACAAACTACAGCTTTGGAAAAAACTTTGCCTCTCCTAGTAAAAATAGGGGACCGTCAAATTTCCCACCAGTTCGTTTGCAGCCCCTCTTGCCCCATCGCGCTGCTCGGACGAGACATTCTTACTAAACTGCAGGCAGAAATCTCGTTCGATAAAGGGACTATGGAAGTTAGACTCCCTAAGCAGCAGTCCTCCAATTACCTGATGGCCCTGATAAGCGCTGGAAATCACTTCCCGGAATGCCGGGGGAGGAATGAAGAGAGCCAGCTGTCAGGGGTTAACCTTGAGGTTTGGGCGGAGGAGGGAGGCATCAGTCGGGCCCGGAATGCTTCCCCAGTGCATATTTCCCTTAAGGAAGGAAGCAGCCCGGTCCGAATTCGACAATATTCTCTTAAGCTGACCACTAGAATCGGGTTAAAACCTCTGATTCAAAAGTTTTCTGCAGTGCGGGTGGCTCAGGGAAGGCACGTCCCCATACAATACTCTGATAATGGGAGTGCCTAAGCCTAATGGGCAGTATCGGTTGGTCCAGGACCTAAGACAAATTAACAAGTTAATAGCAGAGACTGTTTGCCTTTGAGTGGGAGGACCCAGATACCCACTACAAAGCTCAATACCTTTGGACCGTTGTCCCACAAGGACTTACCTGTGCACCCGAGATTTTTGGCAGCCAGTTAAGAAGGGACCTCGCCCCATTCCTGGCTAGACACCCCTCATGTAACATAGTCCAGTATTGCGATGATTTGCTCTTAAGTACTGAAACAGAGGCAGCCTGTAAAGAGCAAACTGTAGAGCTCCTTAATTACCTTGGGGCACAGGGGTATAAGGTCTCAAAGGAAAAAGCCCAACTGGTTAAGCAGCAGGTCACTTTCCTTGGGTATCATTTGTGCCAAGGAAGTCGTAGTCTGGGTAAAGAAAGAATCCAGGTGATACTTAATAGCCCTCAACCCCGGCACCCCCGAGAATTAAGGGCTTTTCTGGGATTGACTGGCTTTTGTCGGCTCTGGATCCCTGACTACGGGGCAAGAGCCAAACCACTGTATGAATCCTTAACTAAAGAAGGTCTGCTCCATTGGACGTGGGAGATGGGAAAAGCATTTCGAGAGCTAAAAAAAAAAAATTAATGGAGATATCCTATCTCCTAGAACTGGAGGGGACCTTGAAGGGTCATCAAGTCCAGCCCCCTGCCTTCACTAGCAGGACCAAGTACTGATTTTGCCCCAGATTCCCAAGTGGCCCCCTCAAGGATTGAACTCACAATCCTGGGTTTAGCTGGCCAATGCTCAAACCACTGAGCTATCCCTCCCCCCTTGGGAAGCCTTGGTTCAGCCTCCCGCTCTAGCCCTTCCAGACCCACGGAGGCCGTTCACTCTATACATACATGAGAGGGGAGGGGTGGCTGCTGGAGTTCTGTGCCAAAGGTCGGGACCAACCTGGCGACCCATTGGATACTGCTCAAAGGTGCTGGACCCTGTCGCCAAGGGGTGGCCTGCCTGTTTACGGGCCGTTGCAGCGACCGCTCTCCTCGTACAGGAGGCTGAAAAATTGACCCTGGGAGGGGACACTGAGGTTGTGGTTCCCCACGGGGTGCCTCAAATACTGGGGACGGGCGCTGGGGAAAAGCATTTAAATCCCAGCCGACATACCAGATAGGAAGTAGGGCTCTTGCTAGCCCCTAACCTAACCTTTAGGACAGTTAGCTCCATCAACCCAGCTACCCTATTGCCCGATCCTCGGGTTTCCCATGAGACCAGCCCCACTCATGACTGTATTGAAGTCTTGCAACAGGAAACCAAACCCCGCCCTGATCTCTCAGACTTGCCGTGGCCCAACCCTGAAATTGAAGGGTACGTTGACAGGTCCAGCTATGTGATAGATGGCAAGCGGTATACCGGAGCAGCAGTAGTAATTAAGGACAAAGGAATATACAAGTTTAAACTCAGCCCTAATTTGTCCACCCAAGCGGCGGAGCTAGTGGCTCTTATTGAGGCTCTCCGGTTGGGGACTGGGAAAACTATTAACCTGTATCCTGATAGTCGCTGTGCCTACATGGGGTACATGCTCACGGGACCCTGTGGAGAGAGAGAGGATTTATCACAGCTTCAGGCCAGAGAATTGTTAGCAATTGCCCTGTTTGTCAACGAACCAACCAAAAGGGATGTGGCCCTCCCGCCCCAATGGGAGGCCGGCCCTGGGCCACATTCCCTTTCCAAAAGTGGCAAGTTGACTTTGCAGAAATGCCCCCTTGCAGGGGCTATAAATACTTACTCGTATTTGTGGACCAGCTTACTGGATGGGTAGAGTGTTACCCCACCCGGCATTGCCAGGCCTGGGCTGTTACTAAGGCCCTGTTGCATGAAATACTTCCCCGATTCCATCTCCCCGAAACGATTGAATCTGATCAGGGAAGCCACTTTACCTCACAAGTGGTCCAACAGGTGTCCCAGGCACCCGGTATACAATGGAAGTTGCATACCCCCTGGAGGCCGCAAAGCTCGGGTCAGGTAGAAAGAATGAATAGAACTCTCAAGGATACCCTCACTAAACTATGCACAGAGTCTAGTTTAAAGTGGCTTGATGCGCTACCGCTCGCCCTTACCCGCATTTGGAGGGCCTCACGTAAGGGTCTTAAGCTTTCACCCTTTGAACTGGTCTTCGGGTTCCCTCCCCGAATCCTTATCCCGGGGTTCCAGGAGGATGTAAACTGGGAAATGGGGAAGTCCTCCTTATGGAAACAGGTCTCTGGGCTGCAATCTGTCTTGTTACAGCTACATCGATACGCAGTGCCTTTTCAGGCCCTTCCCTTGGATCAGCCCGTGCACCCGTTCCAGATCAGTGATCAGGTCCTTGTCAAGAAGTGGAAGCGTGACCCCCTTACACCACGGTGGGACGGCCCGCACACTGTCTCGCTCATCAGCCAGGCGGCAGTTAAAGTTCTTGGGAGTGACAAATGGACTCACCATACGCGGGTAAAGCGGTTTCTGAGCCCTAGCCCGGAGACTGAACTAGCAGAAGAGGACACCGGCCCTCTGCCCACCCCGGCTCCGGACGCCCGGGGTGGCACAGGTGAAGACTCTACCTGGGAGTATCAGTACTTGGACGGACTAAAGGGACTGTTTAGAAAAAGATAATGAAATTGCTGCTAATATCTTTGTTTATATGCTTCCACCACTATTATGGTTGGGAGAATAGGTTTTTACAGCTAGGGGAGACCATAGCAGAGTCCTTTAACCTCAGTAACTGTTGGGTGTGCGGAGGCCCAGGGGAATTAGATGAATGGCCTTGGGTAGCCCAGCCCGTGCAAGCTAAATGGTGGATTAGTAATTTAAGTATAGTCCACAAAGGAACAGAAGTTTGGACTGAGGATAGTAGCCCTTGGCGACTCTATTCCTCTGAAGTAGGGATCCTTTGTCTCAACCGAACAAAACCAGAAGGGGTGTATGTGGGCAAAAGCCGATGTGACTGGACTCTATCTCTAGGATTTGACTGCTATGATCACCCTAGCTGCCATACGTATGACTGTTCTAAATATCAAGGACGATGGAACCAAACCCATGTGAAACTCACTAATCATAGCTGGGTAAGATGTTCCTTCCAACATCATACCGGCGAAGGCTGTAAGGCAGTTGGACAAGATGGGTACTTTGATGCCCTCTTTCTAAGTTGCCAGCGAGATAATACCGCCAGTAAGGACCACGTGGTACGCTGGTATCAGTGGGCATGGCAACACTCTAATGGAACTCGGGTAACCCATTTTAACCATTTTTGGTCTACTACCAATAGCCCTAAATTTGGTTGTAATTGTGCTTGGAGGGAAGGGGCTGGGGCATGGAAATGTGAATACTGCAATCCTGATGGTACATCTATTGTACTAGGGGGGCCCTTGGAGATGGGTAACCCTTTGTATTATGAAGAACCGGGCCCCGAGGATTACCCCGAGACCTGGGATGGCCCCTTTGCGAATGGACAATGGGCCCTAAAAGGCCATTACTGGATATGTGGGCAACACGCATATCGGAGATTGC
This sequence comes from Chrysemys picta bellii, assembly GCF_011386835.1. Classification (NCBI taxonomy): domain Eukaryota; kingdom Metazoa; phylum Chordata; order Testudines; family Emydidae; genus Chrysemys; species Chrysemys picta. The sequence continues at coordinate 288,668,088 of NC_088792.1, read as the reverse complement.
CTCCAAATTGGTCAGGAATATGTTATGTTGGGTACATTAGGCCCTTGTTCTTTCTACTACCCCAAATTCTGGGAAATAAGTTAGAAATTAAGGTATATGACGACTTGATTAGGGAGAAGCGGTCCGTTGATCCCGCATTAACCGCTGGAAGCTCCCAAACGTGGGGAGCTCAAGAGTGGCCCCCTGAGAGAATTATAAAACATTATGGTCCAGCTACATGGAATCCTAATAATTGGATCTCAGGGGCAAGGGAGCCCATTTACAACCTAAATCGGATAATTAGGCTGCAAGCCATTTTAGAAGTAATAACTAATCAAACGGCTGCAGCTCTCGATCTTTTGGCCGATCAGTCCACTCAGATGAGAAATGTGCTCTACCAGCACCATCTAGTTCTTGATTATTTGCTGGCAGAAGAAGGGGGAATCTGTGCAAAATTAAACGAATCTAATTGCTGTTTACAAATAGATGATAATGGAAGGGCGGTAAAACAGCTAACAAAAGGAATGAGAAAGCTAGCCCATGTCCCGGTCCAAGCATGGGGTGGGTGGAATACGGACTGGTTCACGTCCTGGTTACCGCAACTGGGATGGCTCCGAGAAGGCCTTCTTCTCTTTATACTCTTTATTACAACCCTATTATCCCTAGCTTGCTTTGCTCCCTGTGTAGTTGCATTAGTCCGACGAATGGCTAATCAAATTGTACGCCAACGCATGATGGCCCTATATCAACCGGTTAAAGTTGAGGATTGGGGGCCATAGGGCTCTCAAAATGCTTTTAAGGGGGGAGAACCTTGTTAGAACAAAGGCCAAATACTCGCCTATTATCCCAGCTGTTCCACATGGCCACAGCTCCATTTCCCGTATATGAACGTATAGCAAGACAATCAATCAAGGAGGCCCAACAAAAGTATCCTATTTACGGCCTAACAGATGTATCCCATTTACCCCTATCCCTGGAAAGCAATCAGTCAAGGGGGCCCCAACAGATGTATCCTATATACCCCTAGAAAGGAATTTAAAAATTCCTTAGGTCAGCAGAATGTATGCACGTTAAGTCATTTGTTACTGGGTATAAAAAGGCTTGCTCTACGCTTGTAAGGTGTGTTCCTCCCTCTGGCATGAGTCGAGGGGGACACCCGCTCAGCTGACTGATCAATAAAGAACTTGAAGCCGTCTTCTAGACTCCCGTGCCTCCTTGGGGTAATTGGGCAGCTCCAGGGGGAAACGAGCCCATTTGGCTAACAATGTGGGCCTCCCCTGTAGGACATGCCATGGGCTGTCTCTGGAACTGGCTTCCAGTCCTGAACTGGGGAGGTTACTCCAGCTCTGGGTTCAGCCCCAGACAGGTGTTAGCAGGCAGGGAGGATGATTGGGCCCCAGCAGCAGTGGGGCAGGGGGCGCATGTAGGGATGGGATCAGGCACCCCAGATCACAGACCTGAGGGTCTATGGCAGACGTAGGCTCAGCTAGTGCCGCCCTGCCAACCATGTACAGAAGGCCCAGCCCTGCCTGCACAGGCAGGCCCTACCTCAGCGGGCGGGCAAGGCAGGGAGTGCAGAAGCTGCCATGTGCCTCGAGAGGGTTAGGGGCTGCCTGGCTGGAGCACTGCACCCCTCTCGATCCAGCTGGCCGACGGTGCTCTAAACTTTGGCCTAGCGTGAAGAGAGGAAGGGGGTTACCTTCCTAGTGCAGGAATAAGCTCCCCCTCCCAGCAATGTGTGAGCACCTAGAGGACACAGGGTGATAAGAAATAGCCAACATGCATTTGCCAAGAACAGATCATGCCAACCAACCTCATTTCCTTCTTTGACTGGGTTACTGGCCTAGTGGGTGGGGGGAAGCTGTAGACGCACTATATCTTGATTTTGGGAAGGCTTTTGACGCAGTCCCATATGACATTCTCAAACAAACTCGGGAAATGTGGTTTAGATTAAATTACTAGAAGGTAGGTGCACGACTGGTTCAAAGACCGTACTCAAAGAGTAGTTATCAATGGTTAACTGTCAAACTGAGAGGGCCGAGCTAGTGGGGTCCTGCAGGGGTCAGCCCTGGGGCCAGTACTATTCAGTATGTTCATTAACAACTTGGATAATGGAGTGGAGAGTGTGCTTAGAAAATGTGTGGATGACACTATGCTGGGAGGGGCTGCAAGCCCTTTGGAGACCAGGATTAGAATTCAAAAGGACCTTGACAAATTAGAGTGTTGGTCTGAAATCAACAAGATGAAATTTTAATAAAACAAGTGCAAAGTACTGCTCTTAGGTAGGAAAAATGAAGTGCACATCTATGAAATGGGGAATAACCAGCTAGGTGGTGAACAGGGTCTGGGGTTATAGTGGATCACAAATTGAATGTGACCAAGAGTGTGATGCAGTAGCAGAAAAGACTAGTCTTGTTCTAGGGTTGTAAAACACAGGAGGTAACTGTTCTGCTCTGCTCGGCCCTGCTGAATCCTCAGCGGGAGAAGTGTGCCCAGTTCCGAGCACCGCGCTTTAGCTGTAGATACATTGGAGGAATTCCAGAAGAGAGCTACAAAAACGATCAAAGGTTTAGAAAGCCTGACCAATGAGGAAAGGTTAAAAAACTGGGCATGTTTAGTCTTGAGAAAAGCAGACTGAGGTGAGATCTGATAAGTCTTCAAATATGTTCCGAAGAGGAGGGGGGATCAATTGTTCTCCATGGCACTGAAGATAAGGCAAGAAGTAATAGTCTGAATCGGCAGGAAGGCAGATTTAGGTTAGATATTAGGAAAAGCTTTCTAAGCTCTGGAAGAGGTTTCCAAGGGAGGTTGTGGAATCCCCAGCATTAGAGGCTTTTAAGAACAGGCTGGACAAACACTTGTCAGGGATGGTTTAGGTTTACTTGGGCCTGCCTCGGCATGTGTGTGTGTGTTTGGGGGCGAGGAGTCGATGGCCTCTCAAGGTCCCTTCCAGCCCTGCATTTCTGTGATTCAATGAAGACACTGCACAATGTTTGCAGTGGCTAACTCCTGAGATGACTCCTCATCCGGTGTGTGTGACACACACACACCTCCCCTTTCCCTGCTCACATAGTAAGCTTCTGGGGGCAGGGATGGTGCCCTTCTGGGGGCTTGTGCAGCACCCAGCGCACTGTGAGAGCTACCTCTGTGAAGGGGAAAGCGAGGGCCCTGGTTCTCTTCTCGTGCATGCCAGGTAAGTCACTGCGCAGTGGCATTACTGTGTAGTATGCGAGGGGAGAGCCACATCCAAGGTTTCCTGGGGAATTTGGAACCTAGGTGTGTACGGCGTCCCCGGGCGATGCTCTGGAACTGCTCCATATGAAGCCAGGCAGGACTCTGGGGGAGCCTCCTCTCTCGGAGCAGACTGTCGCCGGGGCAAGAAGCTTCCACCGCTTTGATTTTCCTGGATCTGGCCTCGGAGCATCCACATCCCCTTCCACACCATGCGCTTCCCGCAGCGAGTCCGCCCAGGCGGGGTCCTGGGGCAGCCAGAGGGCCCTGCCCCCCAACTCCGCAGTCAGACGTGACTCTCAGCCAGCTGGGAAAATAGGTTTATTCGCCGACAGGATCACAGCGAGGAACAGAACTTATTAGCCCAGAAATCAGTGACTTTCAGCCAAGTCCATCTTGGGGAGTCCTGGGCCAGACGCCCTTAACTCCCCCTCTTCCAGGCCCCCCAAGCAGACTGCCTAGCGACCTAACCTCCGACACCCCCATTTCTCGCTTCCGGGCAAAGTGTCACCTGGGTGCATCCCCCTCCTGGGTCTCAGGTTACGAAGGGCACCGGCCATAGCACATGTGCAGGCAGCTGCAGCAGCCTCACCTGCCCTAGAGGATCTCAGCCAAAGTCACACACCCCTATTCCCACCACCGAGGTATTGGTGCAGCACACAGGGAAACTGAGGCACACACAGTATTCATACAAAACAGTAAAACTCACATAGGCTCACATACAACATAACAAGGGAAAACCCCACTTTGACACATTGTGTTGTAGTAGAAAGAGACGGTGTGAGCATACCCTGTACTGGACAAAAGAGGGTTAACCCCACACTATGGGCGGCGGAAGTCCCGCCCCTCAGACCATGCTCCAGCTGCTGCCTCAGTATAACCCTGTACCTGAGGGCTGTTACATGGACTCTGGCCCGCGCTGCCCTGACCCCAATGGCTGCTGTAATTGACTCTGGCCACTAGGCAGCACTGCCCTGACCCCAAGGGCTGCTACAGTCTCCGGCCTCTGGGCCATACCACTTTCAGCCTAAAGACTGTCAGGGAGACCGTAACAGCAGTGGTATCACAACCCTGCCCTGCCCCAAGGGGGGATGGGGTGTGCGTACCCCACGACATCCTGAAACATGAGGCCTGATATAAGGGTTCAACTAAAGTAGTGGTCAAGCCTTGCTGACACAAAGCGAAGTGAGCAAAAGTCAAGGCTGTGAGCAGCAGTCAGGCCCTGTTGGAAAACATTCCTGCCTGCAAGTTCACCGAACTTGGCAAGAACAGGGCTGGTATTGCAAAAATATACACGTTCCTAAGAAGTGCTATGCCCAGGACACTCCCATAAAGACATTCCAGAAGGGTGGTACCAGAACACCCCAATAACAAGTATGGAACAAACACACTCCCCAAAGATAACAAGGACATGTTGACCCCTCCTAAAGATAAGGTCAGGATGACAGTGTGATGGATAAAGATGTTTTGATCGAACCAATATGTACAGGCAAAGAGTGGTAACTAACTACGTCAGAGGGGCAACATGTAACTTGTTTGTATCTTGCATCTGAAGAAGTGAGGTTCTTACCCACGAAAGCTTATGCTCCCAATACTTCTGTTAGTCTCAAAGGTGCCACAGGACCCTCTGTTGCTTGTTTGTATCCGTGTATAAAAGAGTGGTCACAGCGTATGTGTCTTTGTCTGGCCGAGGGGGAAGTGGAAAGTCCTGTCATTCACTGAGCTGGTCCACTGTCACGAGCATACGTGTACTGAGTGTACTTTAGCCCGTATCGAGTGCAAATAAAGTGGTTTGTTGACAATCAATCTGGCTGGGTGCCTTTGCTACAAACCAAGTCTTGTGGGCTTTGTGGGCAGTTTGAATGAGATCTGCTGTGTCAGCTGTCAAGGCAGCGCTGGGACAGCATACCCCGGGAACACACACATACAGCCAACAACTAAACACTGGTGACCCCAACAGCTGATCTGGTAAGTAAGTGAGCTGTCCTCTGTAGGAATCGTGACCTAATAGGGCAAAAAGCCACGAGCTAGGGAACCCCCTCAACCCTTCCCTGCAAATCCCCAGAGAGTTTGATAAGATACGGACATGCTGGGTTGCCAGCAAAGGAGGGCCATATAGGAAACATGCAGTGGCATCTGTAAGGCTAGGGAAGAGACTAACAGGCTATCAGCCTGGCCCCAATTTCCAGGCCCACCCTCCCTCAGACACATTGGGCCAAACATTCCTGGGGCCAAGCTGAGTTTGGCACAGGGGGCGAGAGGGGATGGGGAGAGAACGGTCACATGACCCATCCTGTGCTGGGCTGCTGTAGGCCAGTTTGCCCCTCACTCCTCCCACCAGCACAGGCTGGAATAGTCACTGTGATCATCTAGTCTCACTTCCTGTATAACAGGCCATAAGACTTCCATGAATTGATTCCTGTTTGGTGGTTTTCTGAAAGATATGCTTTGATTCAATCTTGATTTAAAAGTTTCTAGTAATGGAAAATCTATCACTATGCTTGGTAAACTTTTTCCAACGGTTAATGACCCGAGGTGCTTTGGGTAGTCCACACTGGAAATGCCAAGGTCGGGGCAGGCTGTAAAAAGGAGAGCAGATTCTCCCAAAGACTGGTGGTTAACACTGTAGTTAGACTCACCAACCAGTCACAAACAGTGCTCCTGACCCACCACACTGGTTATCAAGAAGCTGAAAAAAAAAGAAATATAGCTCCCTTTATTGCATTCCAGTTTCTGACTCCCAGTTAGCAAATAGGTCCAGTAAAGTGAGAAGTTATTTAAAACTCTATTCACTATACAAAATGTTCTTCTGATTTCCAAAGGGCCAGCCACATTACCAGATCAAATTTAATTTTTTTTATTAAAGCTAATGTTAAAAAAAATTATATAATACATAGGTTGAGACAAGACTGTCTGTACATCTGGGTATAGTGCTTAGATTAAAAACAAACTTTGGGTTTGTGGATAAAGTCATCAGATACATATAGTGCATAATCAGCAATAACCCAAATTTAGGTGAATGAATTTAAGAATACAGTTTAGATACCTAGCATCCATGTATTCAGGTACATTACTCATGAAAAAAGTTATACAGAGAGTTGGTGGGGGAAAGCTTTGTGAAGATTGTCCCTCAGTAACTGAGAATTTAGGATGGACTGTTTTTTTTCCCCCCCTTCTAAATGGGCAACCTATCAGGAAAGTATTTGAGTTACTTTCCCGACTGCGCGTCTCATCGGCACCTCAGCTCATCCCTCCTGGTACTGCCAATGTCCGGTGATGTGTTCTATGTAGATATCCCTTGGCTGCCTGATAGCATCCGACACCATGAGTTGCGGCATCAGCCGAGCGTAGTGTTTACTACTGTAGAACCTCGGAGTTACAAACACCTTGGGAATGGACATTGTAACTTTGAAATGTTTGTAACTCTGACCAAAATGTTATGGTTCTTTCAAAAGTTTACAACTGAACATTGACTTAACACAGCTTTGAAACTTTATTATGCAGAAGAAAAAAAGCAGCTTTTAACCAACTTAATTTAAATGAAACAAGCACAAAGTTTCCTTACCTTGTCAAAAAAAAATTAAATTTCCCCTTTTTTTAGTAGTTTACATTTAACACATTATTGCATTTGCTTTTTTCCCCTTTGGTCTTTGCTGCTGCCTGATTGAGTATTTCCGGTTCCAAGTGAGGTGTGTGGTTGACCAGTTTGTATCTCTGGTGTTCATAACTGAGATTCTACTGCAACTGTAGTTTGGATCTTACCCAAAATACCATGCTGCCAGCCAATTCTTTTATTTTAAACTAAACTTTTAGTTTTAGATACTGAAGAAAAGAAGGATGAGAGTTGTTAAATGGTCAAAGCATTCTGATATAGACATATATGGACTCTGAAGTTACAGCAGGTCTTAGCAGCACTGGTGAGTTTGCCGGCTTGTAAAGCCCCTCTGGAACACATCCACAGCTTGGACGGATCTATCAGTCCTTTGTTCAAAGCCTCAGGCTGTAGAGAAGCGACTCCAGGGATGAGAAGCAGGATTGAGGACAAAATGGAGACGATGCAGCGTCCCATCATCTCAGGCATTGGCACTCTTACAGCAGGATTATCTGGCTATTTGGCCTCTCTCCTCAGACCCTACGCTACCAGCACTCCCAGCTATCTTCGAGACACCACCGACTTCCTGAGGAAACTACAATGCATTGCTGTTCTTCCTGAAAACACCATCCTGGCCACCATGGATGTAGAAGCACTTTACACCAATATTCCACATGAGGATGGACTACAAGCTGTCAGGAACAGTATCCCTGATGAGGCCACAGCACGCCTGGTGGCTGAGCTTTGTGACTTTGTCCTCACCCACAACCACTTCGGATTTGGGGAGAACTTATACCTTCAAGTCAGCGGCACTGCTATGGGTACCCACATGGCCCCACAGTATGCCAATATTTTTATGGCTGACTTAGAACAACGCTTCCTCAGCTCTCGTCCCCTAGTGCCCCTCCTCTACTTGCGCTACATTGATGACATCTTCATCATATGGACCCACGGAAAGGAGGCCCTTGAAGAATTCCACCTGGACTTCAACAATTTCCACCCCACCATCAACCTCAGCCTGGACCAGTCCACACAAGAGATCCACTTCCTGGACGCTACAGTGCAAATAAGTGATGGTCACATAAACACCACCCTATACCGGAAACCTACTGACCGCTATACTTACTTACATGCCTCCAGCTTCCATCCAAGACACATCACACGATCCATTGTCTACAGCCAAGCCCTAAGATACAACCGAATTTGCTCCAACCCCTCAGACAGAGACAAAAACCTACAAGATCTTTATCAAGCATTCGTAAAACTACAATACCCACCTGGGGAAGTGAGGAAACAGATTGACAGAGCAAGACGGGTACCCAGAAATCACCTACTACAGGACAGGCCCAACAAGGACAACAACAGAACACCACTGGCCATCACATACAGCCCCCAGCTAAAACCTCTCCAGCGCATTATCCACGATCTACAACCTATCCTGGAAAATGATCCCTCACTCTCACAGACCTTGTGAGGCAGGCCAGTCCTTGCTTACAGACAACGCCCCCAACCTGAAGCAAATACTCACCAGCAACTACACACCACACCACAGAAACACCAATCCAGGAACCAATCCCTGTAGCAAACCTCGTTGCCTACTCTGTCCCCATATCTACTCTGGTGACACCATCAGAGGACCCAACCACATCAGCCACACCATCAAGGGCTCATTCACCTGTACATCCACTAATGTTATATATGCCATCATGTGCCAGCAATGCCACTCTGCCATGTACATTGGCCAAACCGGACGGTCCTTCCGCAAAAGAATAAATGGACAGAAATCGGACATCAGGAATGGTAACATACAAAAGCCAGTAGGTGAACACTTCAATCTCCCTGGTCATTCTATTACAGATTTAAAAGTCACTATCATTGAACAAAAAAAACTTCAGAAACAGACTTCAAAGAGAAACAACAGAACTAAAATTCATTTGCAAATTTAACACCATTAATCGGGGCTTGAACAGGGACTGGGAGTGGCTGGCTTATTACAGAAGCAGCTTTTCCTCTCCTGGAATTGACACCTCCTCATCTATGATCGGGAGTGGACTACATCCATCCTGATTGAATTGGCCCTGTCAGCACTGGTTCTCCACTTGTGAAGTAACTCCCTGCTCTCCATGTGTCAGTATATATGTCACGGAGTATTGGGGGACTCAGGGCCCTGCACCCCCGGCTTCCTGCGATTCACCATGACTCTCAGCCAGCCAGTAAAGCAGAAGGTTTATTTGGATGACAGGAATACAGTCCAAGACAGGTCTTGCAGGCACAGACAACAGGGCCCCCCTCAGTTAGGTCCAGCTTGGGGTCCCAGGGCATGCCAGCCCACCCCCCTTGGGGGGTCAGAGCCATCTCTGCCTCCCAGCCATCTCTCCAGCCTCCTTCCAGCCTGCTTCCAGCACTCTGGCTTCAGCGACCCCTCCCACAGCCTTTGTTCGGTTTCCCGGGCCCCGGAGTCACCTGACCTCCAACCCCCTCCTGGGTTCTCATGTTACAAGCTCAGGTATGTTCCCTTGGGCCGGCTCCCATCCCCCGATGCAGACCATCCTAGTCACACTCCCCTGTCAGCATTCACACACCCCAGCAAGAACAGTCCCAGTTCGTCACATCTCTCCCCCCTTCGAGACCGAACTGAGCAGGGTCACTTTAGCCAGTGACCTGGGGAAGTTCGAACCTACCCCCGTTCCCATGGATGCCCCCGCATCCCTCCAGTTCCTTGGTGGGAGTTACACCAGGCCCCTTCCGTTCCACGCCCCCCCTTAGGTCGGGGGTGCTTGATGGCACTCGCAGTTCGCATGTGGGAAGGTTTATGCGGCCTGTGCCCTTTCCCCACCCCCATACCTCTGGGGTTCCAACTGGGCTGTGGTCTTCTCCCAGCGCTCCAGTCTGGAGGTCTGTGCTTTGGGCTCTCTTGGTTTAGAGCCGCCCTTTTAACCTTGGCCACCCTCTGGAAAGGATCCTTTATGCTGGGCAAGGGTCCTAAAGCTGTTTTCCCCTTGTCCCAGGCCTTCCTCCCCCTCTGACAGGGGTCACAGGATCCGCAGTACTGTCGGACAGTAACAAAGACCCCAGGCCAGTAAAAGCTCCGTAGCAGCCTCTGCTGGGTACGCCAGGTTCCCTGGTGCCCTGAGAGGGGAATGTCATGGGCCCGGCACAGCAGCTGGCGGCGATACTTCTGGGGTACCACCAGCTGCCTCCTGATCCCCCCTGACTCCATTTTCCCTGGGGGAGCCCATTCTCGGTACAGGAACCCCTTCTCCCACAGGAACCTTTTCCGGCCACCTCGTTCCATGGTCTGTACCGCATTGAGGTCGGCCAGGTCCCTTATCTTCCGCAAGGAGGGGTCTCTCTGTAACTCGGCCTGGAACTCAGCAGCTGGGACAGGGATGGCCACCTGCTCTTTCTCGCCCGCTGGGTCCGAAGCTGCAGCCTCCCTGAGCCGCGTCCCTGGGCGTTCCCTCCCCACTAGGTTAGGGTCCTGCGCCTCAGGCAAGGCACCCCCCCCAAGGCCAGGGCGCAGGGCCCCTCGCCGGCTCTGACTGCGGGTCACAACCAGTGCCTTTTGGGGGTTGCTTGGCCAGTTCTCCAGGTCCCCCCCCATCAATACCTCAGTGGGCAAATACGGGTGTACCCCCACATCCTTGGGGCCCTCCTTGGCCCCCCACTTCAGGTGTACCCTTGCCACGGGCACTTTGACTGGTGTTCCGCCCACCCCCGTCAGGGTCAGGTAGGAGTTGGGCACCACCTGATCTGGGGCCACCACCTCGGGCCGGGCCAGCGTCACCTCTGCGCCCGTATCCCAGTATCCATTGACCTTCCTCCCATCCACCTCCAGGGGAACAAGGTACTCTCTCCGGAGGGACAGCCCCGCGCCCACCGTATAAACCAAAAACCCTGAGTCTGGGGCATCCAGCCCCCTAGAGGAGCTGGCCTGGGGCCCTTCTCTCTCTTGAGCAGTTGATAAGCTGCCAGCCCCTCTTGCGTGAGAAGCCTGCCCCTCGTCCGTCTGGGCCTCTACCAAGTTAACCCTATGCGGGTTCGGTCTGCTCAGTCTGTCCTTGAGCTTGGGGCACTGGGCCCGAACGTGGCCTCTTCGGCCGCAGTAATAGCAGCTCATGTCCTGTGGGTCCCCTCGAGCCGGTCGGTTGTCCCTGACGCTGGGCATTCCCTGTGGGAGGGGATTCCCCATATTCCCTCTTTGGGAGGTCCCAGGGTGACTCTCTCTCTGCATCACGGCGGGCCTGTTCCTTTGGGGCTCCTCCCTGCCACCCCCTGACCGGCTCTTTACAAACTCATCAGCCAGCTGCCCGGCGTGTCGCGGGTTCTCTGGCTTTCTGTCCACCAACCACAGCCTCAGGTCGGATGGGCACCGCTCATACAGTTGCTCCAGTACCAGCAGTTTAATCAGGTCCTCCTTCGTCTGGGCCCCACCAGCCCACTTGCTGGCGTATCTTTCCATGCGGACGGCTAGTTGCAGATATGAGATCTCAGGGGTTTTATCTTGACTCCGGAACCTTCCCCGGTACATCTCAGGAGTCAGCCCAAACTCACGTAGCAGGGCCTTTTTGAATAGTTCGTAGTCCCCTTTCTCTGCCTCTCCCAGTTGGCGGTACAATGCCACGGATTTGGGGTCCAGTAAGGGGGTAAGGACCCGGAGTCTGTCCGCGGGATCAACCCGGTGCAGCTCGCAGGCCGTCTCAAAGGCCTCCAGGAAGTCATCCATGTCCTCCCCCTCCTTGTATGGGGCCATGATGCACTTATCAAAGCTCCGTGCAGTCCTGGGTCCCCCCTCACTCACCGCAGCCGGGGGTTCGCTGCCCTTCAATCTCGCCAGTTCCAGGTCATGCTGACGCTGTCTCTCATTCTCCTGTCTCTGTCTCTCTTTCTCCTCCCGTTCATGCTGACGCTGTCTCTCTTCACGCTGATGCTGTCTCTCTTCATGCTGTCTCTGTTGTTCACGATCCTCCAGCTCTCTCAGTTTTAGCTCTTTCTCCCATTCCAGCCAATTCCGCTCCCCGGATGCCGAACGTCGCCGGGAGGATCCTCTGCTGGCCGGCGAGCTTCGCCGGGAGGGTCCCCTGCTGGCCGGGGGGGCCACGGCGCCTTCGGTATTTGCTGGGCTCCTCCCCACCCTTCCCCTAGGCATAGGAAGGAGGGGTCTCGGGAAGCCCTCAGCAGCCGGCTGACCACTCCCAGCTGGGACAGACACTGGTGCCTGCGCTGCATTTGCCAGGCTGCTTCCCTGAGACACAGGGATCGGTTCATTCGCGCGATCTTCCGCCTCTAGCTGGGCAATGAGCTGTTCTTTGGTGAACCTCCCAATGCGCAGCCGCCTCTGCTTGCACAGCTCCACCAGGTCGCTCTTAAGCCGCTTGGCATACATCTTCCTGCTGGCCACTCACCGGCCTGTGTGCTCACAGCTCCCCACAGTTCCCAGGGGGACCCCTAGTGTGCCAGCCCTTCTCGAGGTCACCACCTCTCTGCCAGGGTCGAGCTGCAGACTCCTCCGCCCCTGGGACCACTCGCTGCGATCCCCCCGGGGGACCCTGTTACTGCAAAAGTCCTTCTCGCTGGTCACACACTCCCAGGGGTAATAACCGTCTCTCTCCCACTCTTCAGCAGGCCTGGTCCCCGTCAATCCCCCTTCGTTTTACTGCTCCCCAGTCACTTACTGCAGGAAGCGCCGTCCACGGGGTGCAGTAGATCCCACCGCTGCCACCAGTTGTCACGGAGTATTGGGGGACTCAGGGCCCTGCACCCCCGGCTTCCTGCGATTCACCATGACTCTCAGCCAGCCAGTAAAGCAGAAGGTTTATTTGGATGACAGGAATACAGTCCAAGACAGGTCTTGCAGGCACAGACAACAGGGCCCCCCTCAGTTAGGTCCAGCTTGGGGTCCCAGGGCATGCCAGCCCACCCCCCTTGGGGGGTCAGAGCCATCTCTGCCTCCCAGCCATCTCTCCAGCCTCCTTCCAGCCTGCTTCCAGCCTGCTTCCAGCACTCTGGCTTCAGCGACCCCTCCCACAGCCTTTGTTCGGTTTCCCGGGCCCCGGAGTCACCTGACCTCCAACCCCCTCCTGGGTTCTCATGTTACAAGCTCAGGTATGTTCCCTTGGGCCGGCTCCCATCCCCCGATGCAGACCATCCTAGTCACACTCCCCTGTCAGCATTCACACACCCCAGCAAGAACAGTCCCAGTTCGTCACAATATAATGCCTGCATCTGTAACTTTCACTCTATGCATCTGAAGAAGTGGGGTTTTTACCCACGAAAGTTTATGCCCAAATAAATCTGTTAGTCTTTAAGGTGCCGCCAGGCTCCTTGCTGCCTTTTTATAGCCTTTGCCACATGACTTGTGCATCCTCTGTCCAAACCAAACCCAAGCTTGCAGCACGCGGGCATGGAAAAGCTCTTGGAGTCCAGGCATGTCCTGCTGACCCAGAGGTAGTCCCTGGCTTCTCCCAATGGGTTCAGCGCATTGGCATCAGTACCGTCTAGCCTGTCGGTGGCCCATCCGGGGCAATGTGTCGGGGGTATCGCCCAGAAACAGGGTTGAGCTGCAGCGCGCACACGTTTATAGCGCATGCTCCAGACGAACAGGGCTACACGTAGCAGAGCGTAACTTTTCCACTGGTGGCTCACATGGCCTAGCCGGCGGCTCGTCCCCCTTTGATCACGGTGGGACCAACAATACCGTCAGCGCCTTTTCATCGGCCGTGTGGGAGGGACGGGGGGGCTAACGAGCAGGGAGGGAGCTGGGTCCAGGAGGTGCCTGGGAGCCAGGTCAGGGGCGGCTCAGCTCCCCGCGAGCCGGGCTCCTCGGCCGAGGTGCAGCCAATGGGCGCTGCGGAGCCGGCGCAGGGAGCGACTGGAGCCCGGCCCGCCAAGTACCCGGGTCCGGTCAGCAGGACTGACCGGGCAGCCTCCCCCTCAGGGCGGGGGGAGGGGGCGGGGCTCTCGGCTGTCCTCGAGACGCCGGGCGCCGCCTTCGAACCTCCCCCTTCCCGCCCAGCGCGCGCGCGCCTTTCCCGCTTCGCTCACGGACGCCCCGCCCCGCGCCCCGCCCACTCCCCCTCCCCGCCCGCCGAGCCCCAGGCAGCCGGGCCGAGCCCCGAGCGCCCGATGGGCCGCTAGGCCCGGCGAGTGGAGTCCCGAGCGCCCGATGGGCGCCGACGCCATTTTCCAGGAAGCGAGCGAGCGAGCGGCCCGCAGGAAGGAGCCCGGCCGCGGCAGGTGGGTCGGGTCGGGACCGGACCCCGCGGGGGCGAAGCTGCTCGTTACCCGCGGCCGGGCCGTGGGGTCGCTGGGGGGCCGGGGTTCCGGACCGGGGCTGTCACCCCCCGGGGTGTGCCGGGGCTGGCCGCGCCCCTCGCCGTGGTGCCGGGCTGGGCTGGGCTCGCTCCGCGCCGCGGTGCCGGGGTGCCGGTCTGGGCTGGGGACAGGCCCGGCGCTAACGCGTCTCTCTGCCCCGCAGAGGCTCCCCGGGGAGCGCCGCCCGCCCGCCGCCCGCCAGGATGTTTCACGGGATCCCCGCGGCTCCCGGCCTGGGAGGTGAGTTGAACCCCGAGCCCCGGGCAGGGGACGGGCCCGGCCGCTCCGCAGCGCTCCCGCGGGCTAGGCCCGGCTGTGCCGCCCCTTCCCCTGCTGGCTCCAGCCAGCGCCGCGCTCGCCAAGTGCCCGCTCGGCCCGGGGCGGGGGCGCCCGGCCCCCAGGAGAACACGCGTGCAATGGGTCTGGCCTCCCCCCCCCCCGCTGAAGCTACCTGTGGGGCAGGAGCGAGGGGCCTTGCCAGGGCTGTGTGTGGGGCGCACTTGGTTTCTGCAGCTCCCTGAAGGCTGGTTCTCCGTGGCCGCTGCACCTAGGACGGGCCGCAATGGGCCTAAGGGGCAGCCACCGAGGCTCGGTTAGAGCTTGGGAACGGGTGTCCAGCTCTCGGCGGAGTTAAGCTCTGGAACGGGCGGCCCAGGGGGGCTGTGGGATCCCCATCACTGGAGATTTTTAAGACCAGGCTGGACAGACCCCTGTCGGGGATGGTCTCGGTGCAGGGGGCTGGATTTGATGGCCTCTCGAGGTCCCTTCCGGCTCCGAATCTCTGTGATTCTCCCCTTTGGACTGTTCCTGGGTCCCTGGCTTGGAGCAATGGCTGGTGGCCAGCAGGAGGTGCAGGGCTGGAAGAGTCTCTGCTGGCCTTCGGGGTCCTGAGGCTGGTCGTAGGGTTCCTGGGTAGCAGTCGCCCAGCAGCTAGGGGGGTGAGGAGCTGCCACACTGGCCCTTCATAACACAGGGTGACCAGGAAGAAGTGTCATTGTGAGAATGGCTGGAAAGCCCTTGGGGCTACTGCTGTTCACGGGTTTCCCTCTTTTTCAGCCCCAGGGAATAAGCCGGAACTGTACGAGGTGAGTAGCACGTGCCTTGTCGTGTCCCCTCCTTGCTCTGTCTCTGGCACAGGAGGCAGAAAGACTTTCCAGCGTAAGTTGGGTTTGTGCTCTGCAGATGGATGCACACCCCTCAGTCCTGGGGCATCCAGGGACCCCAGGCAGCCCCTAATCTCCATCCCAGTGGGGGTTCTTCTGGAACCCGTCTCCTCTGCCCCTTGGAGAGGATGCAGGAGGCTCCATATCTGTCAGCTGTGTCCCCGTTCCCCCACCCCCAGCCTGTGTGCATAGATTTCAGTTCAGAGGCTGTGACGTTGCCTGACATGCTGTGTGTGTCTGCTGTCCTTGCAGGAGGTGAAGCTGTATAAGAATGCACGGGAGCGAGAAAAGTGAGTCCATCCCCAGCGGAATGGGTTTCCTGTGGGTCCCGTGCACGCAGTTCTGTGTTGGCGTGCGTGTACCGGGAGTTCGAGCTGCTGTCTGCAGTGAGATTCTTGCTCTGAAGATGCTGGGGCTGATGGTGCAGGGAGCTCTCTATTCTGGTGTCCTGCCCCTGCCAAGCCAGAAAAGACCCGAGAGCCCCTTTGTCCTGTCTCTGCCATTGGCCAGTGCAGGCTGTGTCCAAGGAAGGAGGAGTAGGTGGAAATGTCATCTCTGGAAAAAGCGAGTGGTCCCCCTTGGCCCTGAAGCGCTAGAGCCTTTGTGCTGTTCCTGGGGGCATGGGAGGGGGTGTATCGCAAAGGGTGTGAGGGGGGGCAGCCGCGGCCTGTGCGCCCTCACAGGATTCTGCCCTCTGGTTTCAGGTACGATAACATGGCTGAGCTGTTTGCGGTGGTGAAGACGATGCAGGCTCTGGAGAAAGCTTACATCAAGGACTGCGTCTCTCCCAACGAGTGAGTCCTGGCCCTGTTCTTCTTTCCAGCCTGGACTCTCTTGGGTTGGCGGGGAGCCGAGCGCATGGGATTCCTCAGCAGGGATGTCTCCCTCTGTGTGCGTCATTACTGAGTGGAGCGGAGTGACTTCTGCTCCCCAAGACCCTGGAGACACGCTGGGGAGGGGATGTTTCCTCTGGGGGGGGGCTCAGAAAATCATCAAAACAGCTGATCAGGTCCCCCCTGTCTCATGCCCCCCTTCCCTTCCTGGGACCAGGCAGTGTTGTTCCATCCGGAGGGGGTCTCCAGTCTCAGGCCTTGGGGCTGCTCCCCTGCCCTGGGGGCAGTTATGTGGGTGAACTCATCTCCTCCTAAGGAAGCTGCTTGCTTATTTTATGTCCCCAACCTCAGTGTCCCCCTCCTGCTTGGCATCAGCAGCTCTGGCTATTTGCGGCTGTTCTTACTCCGTACCCTCTTCCCCGCCCCAGGTACACTGCAGCCTGCTCCCGGCTCCTGGTCCAGTACAAAGCTGCCTTCAAACAGGTGCAGGGTTCCGAGATCGGCTCCATCGATGAATTCTGCCGCAAGTTCCGGGTGAGTTAAATTCCCTGGCACTCCAGCTTATGGGGGTACTGAGATGGGAATCTCAGGGACCCCTAGAACAGGGGGCTGCGGTCCTAGATGTACCGCTGCTGATTGGGTTAGACTCCACTCGGCAGAGGGGGAAGAGAGAAATCCTGCATAGATTCGTTTATTCCAAGGGCAGAAGGGACCAGTGTCACCATCCCATCCG
This sequence comes from Chrysemys picta bellii, assembly GCF_011386835.1. Lineage (NCBI taxonomy): Eukaryota > Metazoa > Chordata > Testudines > Emydidae > Chrysemys > Chrysemys picta. The sequence continues at coordinate 288,651,243 of NC_088792.1, read as the reverse complement.
ACCTCCTGTGTAACACAGGCCAGAGCCCTGCCCCAAGTCATTCCCAGAGCAGAGCTGTTAGAAACGCAGTCCGTCTGGATTTAAAATCGTCAGTGCTGGAGAATCCACCGTGACCTGGGGCAAATTGTTCCAGTGGTGAATTACTCTAACCGGTTCGCCTGGATTACAGACAGGCAGTGAGTTCACACACACCCCAGCTTACTGACCAGGGCCTGCACTGAAGGTACTCTCCTCCCCCTCCCCCAGGTCAGCACGGGTTTGGAACCCCCGTCCCGTGCTTGGAAGCTTTCCCAGGGAAATGTTGCTTGTTTGGGGTTTTTATCCCTGTCCCCCGGGCCGAGCTCTCCCGGGGCTCGCTGTGACCCTCCCATCCCCCATGCCGAGCTTCCCCAGGGCTTGGGGTGACTGTCCTATCTCCTGCAGCTCGACTGCCCGCTGGCCATGGAGAGGATCAAGGAGGATCGTCCAATCACCATCAAGGATGACAAGGGCAACCTGAACCGCTGCATTGCCGACATCGTCTCTGTACGTTCCCGCCCATGGCGAGGGGCCGCGTGCGTTGTAATGCCTGTACCCAGTGTTTCTGGGGCCGGGCCGGGTCTAGCCTGCCTTGCGCGTCTAGACAGGCCAATTCTCAAGGGCAGGGGTGGCAGGTGAAGCTTCCCCTTGGGGAGGCTAGTCCCCTGGTCTGCCTCTTAGGGGCAAGGCCACACCCCCGCTCACTGCTCTCAGCTCCCTGAGTGGGGCAGGGCCGAGAGCTTATCCCTTGCTTGGGTTGAGCTCTGAGCCTGGAGCCCCTCCCCTGTTCCATATCTTCCACCCGCAGCAGAGGCAGCGGAAGGTCCCGCCCCTGAAATACTGCTGACGACCGGGGTAGCTGAAGATCCGGCTGCCGCGGTTGCTGCCCCCCAAATGTTCGCGCCCTAGGCGACTGCCGGCCCTGTCCGTGTCCCCCCTCTTCCCCTCAATACCCGGGGGGGGCAGGGAGTGAGAGCTCCTCCAGCCCCAGGGCCATGGTGGGGGGAGATTTTTCCAGGGACCCCAAATCCGCCACTGTCCCGCTCCTGCTCCACCCTGATGGTGAGCGGTTTGGGAAGATTTTGCCTCCCCCGGCCTCCATTACGCACCCCCCCACACACACTCAGGGGGCTGTCCTAGGAGGGCTGGGGTTGTCAGGTGCCATTCCCCAGGCTTCCAGGCCTTTGCTGAGGTGTCTCTTCTCTCTTCCAGCTTTTCATCACGGTGATGGATAAGCTGCGCCTGGAGATCCGAGCCATGGATGAGGTGAGACTGGGGGAGACAGCCAGGCTGAGTCCCTGAGAACTCTCCCTGGAGCCTGCAACCTGGCTGGCTTCACAAGCCATCTCCTCCTGGGCCCAGGAGAGGGAAGGGGAACAGCCCGCAGGGCTATGGGCTGTGACTCTCTGCCAAGCTAATTGCCATGGGACGGGATCAGCACCTGGCTGCGTGGAGAGGAGATTCCTGCCTGGACTGAGGGGTGGGGTTTTCCCAGCCAGTCCTGGGGCCTGGGGCAGGAAAGGCTCAGGCTGCATGTGTTTGTGCCCCCAGATCCAGCCGGACCTGCGGGAGCTGATGGAGACAATGAATCGCATGAGCAACCTGCCCCCTGACTTCGAGGGGCGACAGAAAGTGAACCAGTGGTGAGTATGGCTCCCTGGGCCCCTCCCCTGTGGCTATCTCTGCTCGCTCAAGCAGAGGGGATGGGGGGGCCTGACCCAGCCTTGCCCCCCCGTGGGTCTTGTGCAGAACTGAGAGGGCGGTTCCACCCACCGGGCTGAGGAGGGCTGCTTTGCAGGCAGGCTTGTGGCACTCCCTATGCCGTGGGAGGTCAGGGCACCCCAGGGTTGGGCTCATGGTAAGACGATCTGTGGCACCAGCCCTGCCAGCCGTGGCTCTGACCAGGGGCATGTTATGCTTTTTCTCCTCTGGCCCAGCTGGGCGTTGGGCAGGGGCTAGAGGAGCCCCAGGGAGATCCTGGCTCTCCCCAGCTCAGCGCTGTAGAGGGCTGGGTCTGTTTTTAATGGCCCCTGCTAGTGCAGCACCAGCTGCAGCCCTCACCCAGTCACCTTGTGAAGCACCTTCTTCCTGCCCGGACCCCCCTCTGACTCTTCCCTGGCAGGCTGCAGACGCTGAGCGGGATGTCTGCCTCCGACGAGCTGGATGACTCCCAAGTGCGCCAGATGGTGTTTGATTTGGAATCGGCCTACAACGCCTTCAACCGCTTCCTGCACTCCTGAGCCCGGCCCAGCGCCCCCTGGAGTGGTGGTTCCAGCTGCCCGTCTCCTGAGAGCCCCGCTGCACGTATAGCGCTCAGGGCTTGGGCAGGTCTCTGGGCTGGTGCTGGGGGCAGGAGGTCATGGGTGGTGGGGTTTGTCCATGCTGTCCCCCGCCCCTCCCCCTTGGGAGGGGCATTAGCGCTTGGGGCTGTCCGTGTGAACGGTGCTCCTCCAGCCGGAGCACAGGCAGCCCCTGCCTGGTCTGCGAGCAGGGGGCAGATCTGTACAAACCTGCGCGAATAAAGCCCCTCCCGCTGTGGCTCGTGTGTGGTGTGGTGCTGGGCGCGGGGGAAGGAGGCGTGGTCTGATGCAGGGCCCAGACACTGCAGCCGGGGCTCAAGGCTGGCTCCTGGCTGCAGGGGCAGAACCAGAACCTGCCAGGCTCCAAAGAGCAGGGAGCAGCTGGCCTGGTGGAGGGGGAGAGGGTCCTGCTCCCTGGGAGAGCCACAGCCCTGTTTGTGTAACAGAGAAACCCTGCGTCACTCTTTGGATGGGGAGCTGTGAGCGGAGCAGCCAAGGCCAGAGCGGGTGGAATGCAGCACTTTATTTACCATGGTTAATCAATGCCCCACCGGCCGGCCGTGAGCAGCAGGCCCTGTGCTTCCAGGAAAGCACTGGACAGTCAATAAATAACCTGTAATGTCTGAACTAGCCCGAGGGGCCAGTGGAAGGGTGGGGCCAGAACCCCTGCAGCTTGGGGTGAGTGTGAATACCTCCCCCAGGACTGGATTACAGAAAGATTATTAAAGAGGACATAAAATATTAACCCCCCCCCCCACACACACACACACTGAGGCAGGCTCCCAGAGGAATGGAGCGGGGGAGCCTTCTGCCCCAGGGCCTCAGTCAGTCTTACATGCTGGTTTCCCCAGGCAGTGACCTTCAGAACTTGCTCCAGGGCAGTGGCTGTGCCAGGAAAACACACAACCCAGCCCCCAGGGTTCCATTACGCCGGCGTGAAAGCGGCTGGGGGAGACGAAGTGATCTCTCGGGCGGTGCACTAGGAATTCCCACCATCACTCTAGGAATTCCCACCATCACTCTAGGAGCAGTGCAGGCCAGGTAACTCGCTGCCTCCTTTGGACACAGCAGAGGCTGTTGATCTGCAGGGAGTTCCACTGATCCCAGCACACGGCCGGCAGTGTGCAGGGTCCTGCTGCCTTTGCATAAGATGGTACCAGGAGCTCCCTTCTCAGCTTGCAGAGGCGCCAGGCACCTGGAGAAGGCAGGATGAGCGCCAGCAGCCAGGTCCCTGCACCCTCTCCCCATGGGCCAGGGCTGAGTTCCAGTGCTTCTTCCTCCTACCCGCCAGCCGCCCACTCGGCCTCCCGCGTGCGTCCCGCTAGCTGTGCGGTTCCAGGGCTGGCTGAGGGAGGAGCCAAGCAGGCCCAGAGGGATCCATACAGCAGGAGACGGCAGGTCCCATCACACACTCTTGCAGAACAGCTTGTGGTGCTGGGTGACTGCGCACAGCGAGGTGCCTGCGGGGCCGCGCCAGGACTCGCCCACGCCCCGCTGGTCGCTCCGGCTCAGCTGCCGGCTGCAGAGTCTCAACTCGCGCACGTCGGCGGAGACCCGGGCCCACGTGGTGCTGTCCAACGGGCCTCGCACGCTGCAGCCTGCGGGAAGGAAAGAGGCCGGTGGGCCAGCGTAGGGACAAGCAGCAGCCGCAGTACGTAGGGAATCGACCCAGGGCCAGGGATGTCAGGCTGGGTGATCCCCAGGGTCCCTTTATCAGCTGGAAGCAGGACCCTTCCCTGGAGCCCTCGGGGACCCCCGAGCCCTTCGTACCCTCACCTGCCAGGCTGAGGTAGCGGAGCCCCTGGTTCCTCTCCCCCAGGGCTGACAGCAGCGTCCGCAAGCCCACAACGGTGATCCCCGGGTTCGCAGACAAATCCAGCGAGACCAAAGCTGGACAAACCGGGAGGCACCTGGGGCCAAGAGGGAACAAGTGAGCCAAACAGCCCCCGGCCTCACTCTTCCCCCCACAATGCATTGCACACAGCCCTGCCCACTCGTGGCCCCCAGGGACGGACCCAGCAGCGCACAGGCCCCCAGGCGGAGGAGATCGGGGGGGGGGGGTGTCACTTCCAGGTAGGACCCAGCAGAGGGAAGCTCAGAGTTCAGGCTCCCAGTTCAGCTCCACATCACAGCCCCTCCCAGGCAGCGGCACACCCATACCCCACAACCGTCCGCCCCCTAGCAAACCCCCAGGCCTTTACCTGGCCAGCTCGGCGACAGCCTCGTCGCTCAGGTGGTTCCCGGACACAGTCAGGTGGGTGAGAGCACATCCCTCCTGGAAGGGAACAGAGGGGAACTGATCCCAAAGCTACAGCCCAGCTCAACAGGGCAGAGGCTAAACCCTCCTTGCAAGCCAAGGCCTGGAGCCGCTGAACGCCTGAGATCCCCATGGCACCAGAGAACCAGGAGCACCAGATGGTCACGCTCCCGAGGAAGGACAGCATGATCCGCCTCAGCCCCACAGAGGGACCTTGTGCCTCTGCAGCGTAGGGGCTGAGGCCCCTGGCCAGAGCCATGTTCGGCCCACGCGCAGTGCTGCAATTCCTGGAGCCAGTGAAGGGTTACAGCAGCCCCCCCCCCCCTCCCCCTGCACCCAGCCTGGGGCCCATTACCTGCGTCAGGTACCTGACCACCGGCTCCATGAGAGGCTCCTCCGGCCGGGCAGCCACCGAGCCGATCTCCAGCTGGCTAAGGGTGGCGCAGGGCAGGCTCCCGCGCAGCAGTTCCAGGCCGGTGGAGCCCAGGGCATTGTGGGACAAAGCGAGGGTCTTCAGGTGCACAGCTCCTGGGCCAGGGAGAGCCAGTGAGGTAACCGTGAGCCTGTAGCCTCCAAGGCCGGGGCAAGGGAAGGGAGTTGGGGAGCTCACCCGAGGCCCTGTCTGCAGCTGCGTAACGCAAAACTTACAGACCAGACAGGCCAGGACTGGAAAGAACAGCAGAGCAGGGAGCTGTGGGGCAGGACCGAGGGGCACTGGCAGAGGTGGGGGAGCCCAGGGCTGGGTGGCAGAGGGCTCTGGCAGAGGTGGGGGAGCCCAGGGCTGGGGAGCAGGGAGCTGTGGGGCAGGACCTAGGGGCACTGGCAGAGCTGGGATGGGACTGACAGAGCCCCCCCCCCGCTGAGAGCTGTTCTCCCTCCCCCCAGTCCCTCTGGGGCTAACGGGGTCTCTAGCCTGGAGATGCCTCTGCTATGGCACACGTGGAGGCTAGCAGTGGCCAGTGCCCTGCCCCTGCTCAGGCGGCCACGTACCTTTCAGGCTGTTGGCCAGCAGGAGGCGGTGGTGCTGCAGGAAAGCCCCAGTGAAGCCGCAGGCCTGCAGTCGGAGCGTGGTCAGGACGGGGCAGGCCTGAACCAGGCAGGCCAGGGCCTGGGAGCTGCTGTCCCCCAGGGGGTTCAGGCTGAGATCCAGCTCTTCCAGGCTCTGGCAGGATGGGGGGGAGGGGTCAGCGCTGCTGGGTGGGCAGGGGTCACCCCCAACTCTCTGGGGTCTGCCCCGCACACCCAATGCCATCAGATGGGCAGGGGGCTGCACCACCCTGCTGCTGAGGGGCACGAGGGAGAAGCGACAGTGGGAGCAGAGCCCCCCACGTGGGCCCCCTCCTCTAAGTGACCCCCAGAGCCTCCCCTGCCAGGGCCCGAGGGGCAGACTCCCTGGCACCAGGACGGGGGCTCCCCCTGGAGCTCCAGGGAGGGCAGCTTGGGGGTCCCCAGCCCCTGCTTGGGGCTCTAGGGCTCAGGCATGAGGCCAGGGCCCCTTCCACACCTGGGCTGGATGCACCACGTGCGCCCTCCCCCCGGCCCAGTCTTTGGAGGAGGGGGGAGAATGCTGGACATGCCCCCAGCCCTACCTGAAAGGCCGTCTGGGCGGGCAGCCCTGCCACCAGCGTGCGGAGCCCCTCGGCCCCGAGCTGGTTGGCCGACAGGTCGAGGAGGGTCAGGCCGGGCATGGTGCCCAGCGTGGCCAGCAGCTCAGTGGCGAGGCCGTCGGCCAGGCCGTTCCCAGCCAGCCGCAGTCGCCGGATGCAGGTCTGCAGCTTGAGGGCGCGCAGAAGCGGGGTGAGGTGGGGCTGACGCAGCGAGAGGCCGCAGGCGCTGAACGAGGGGCCCGACTCCTGCAGCTCCATGATCTTCAGCAGCAGCCGGTGCTCGCCTGCAACGCAGAGACAGGGCAGGTGAGGGCAGGTCGCCTCAGGCCCACAGGGGGGCCCGAACTGCTGCCGAGGGTCCCTGGACTCACAGCAAGCAGCCAGGGAGAGAGAGCCCCCAGCGCTGCACAGGGGTCGGCCACGACCGAGGGCATCTCCCCTCCCCCTCAGCATCGCATGGGGGTCGGCCGCCACCAAGGGCACCTCCCCTTGATCCCCCTTCCACAGCCGGGGCCGGAGGCCCAGAGACTGAGGGACTTGCCCAAGGCCCCACAGGGAGACTGTTGCAGAGCAGGGTCCCAATCCCAGGCTGGCACCCTGCCCGCTGGACCATCCTTCCCACTCTACCCCCAGAATGTGATCCCACACACAGGGCAGGGGGCGTCCCGGGGCCCTACAAACCCCAGTGAGACCTGGATCCCTCTGTGCCCGATGGTTCCGCCGCCCACCCAGAGCATGGCCAGCAAGGTCCCCGGGGCAGCCTCTTACCCACGGCCAGGCTGCGACAGGCCTTCCTGTACCGGTCGGCAAGCGGGGGCAGGTCCCAGGACTGCACCTCTGCTAACACCTGCAAGGGAGAGGAGAGCCCCATTGGCACAGGATGGGCACCAAACCCCCAGTCCTCTGCACCAACGAGCAGGGGCCCAGACGCCACGGTGACGGGCCCCACGACGACCCCCTCGGCGGCCTGCGGGGGAGTTACGTGGGCTCAACCCAGGAGGTGCCAATGCTGGCTCGGACGCCCCCTGCTCACCTCCTCGTTGCTCTGCAGCACGTCCACGATGAGATCCTGGGGCGCCAGCAGCGCCCCCTCCTTCTTGAGGGTGAGCCGCGGCAGCAGGCCGCTCGTCTGGTAATGGCGCTGGGCCGCCTGTTCCGCCAGCCACGCCACCGGGCGGCTCTCGCTGCTGCTGCGAGTGAAGGGAGAGGGCTGAGGCAGAGCGCCCCCTGCAGGCCATCGGGCACCTCAGCCGGAACCAGGCCCCCCAGGCTCACCCCTGCCCCCCCGCTCCCGAGGTGTGGCGGGCATGGGGCAGCCCCTCACCGGTGGCTGGGAGGGAAATCACGTCCTACTCAGAGCGATGTTACCCCGAGTACCTGACCCCCATGGCCAACCCCTCGCCCCAGGGGGATGGGCCCCAGCAGCTCCCTGGGAGCCAGACCCCTTGGATGGTGCTGCTAATGCCGCTCCACGCTCAGCCTGGAGGGGGCAAGACTCCACCCGCCCCCCTGCCCCAGGGGGCTGGGGTGGGGGTCCAGGGGCACTGGGTCAGACCGGGAGGAAGGAGATGAGCCGGCTCTCACCTGTGGGGCACAGGAATAAGGAAGACGTTGTCCTGGACCCGGACCCGCACTCGGATGGGGGGCGGCCGAGCAGGGGCTGCAGACAGCGAAGGGAGCTGGGAACAGGAGAGTGGAGTCAAGGCACACAGGACACCCCAAGGGTACCCCGCCCTCCCCACTGTGAGCCGGACCCCCCAGGCACCTCACCTGTGGGGCCTCTCCACTGCCTCTCAGGCCATTGGCTCGGCTGCCGTCCGTGGGCCTCAGGTCAGTGAGGGGGGCGGCTGTCTCTGGGGCCCCCAGGGCGCAGGCTCCGCGGGACCGGCCCAGCACTGTTCTGTCCACAATCTGGGTGAGGCGGCTCTGCCGGGCCCTCCTCCTCTGGGGGGGCGCTGGGCGGGGGACCCCGCCGTCACTCTCGGGCCCTGTGGCGTCCCCAGAGTCCGAGCCCGACTCCCCCTGACCCCAGCGGCTCCTCTTGCAGGGCTCACGGCTCGCCCCCAGGTCGTCCTCCAGCCAGTCGTCCCCCACGTACTCGTCTGCTGGGATCAGGGCCGGCCTGGCAGGGGCCTGGGACGGCACCGGCTCTGTACCCAGGCAGGACTGGGCGCTGCCCACACTACGGATGGCCGCTTCGTACTCTGCCTGGCCACCGCCGCGGGTGGGCAGCTCAGGCTCCTCCTGCGCCAGGAACCCTGGCATCCGGCAATCCTCCCCCAGAGCCCTCTGGGACAGGAGCCGCTGCCTCTTCTTGACGGGGCGGAGCGGGGTCATGCAGTCGTCCTGCTCGGCCCCTCGCTCTGACCCCTTCCCAGCATGCTGACCGGGGAGCCCGCAGGGCGCGGGGGGCTTCTTGGAGGGGCCCCCACTCCGGGGCTGTGTGGCCGGAGCAGAGGGGCGCAGGGTTAGCGGCTCCGAGAGCTCAGCATCGAACAGCTGGCTGGGCAGGGTGTCCCGGGGGGGCGGGGCCGCTTCGGGTGCTGTGGGGGAGACAAGAGACCCCATGAGCTGGGCCCCCAAATCCAGGGCCAAACACCCCGAGAGCAAGGGGCTGCGGAGCACAGCGGGGAGACGGGGGAGGGGAAAGGCAGCCCCGGTACCATCCTGGTCCCCAGGAGGACAGGGGCAGGGGACTCCAGCCCGCCCCCTGCCAGCGGGTCTGGGAGCTGCGCTGAGGGCTCAGCAGAAAAGCCAGGGGCACCGGGTGAAAACGAAAGAGCGGGCTGGGGCTGGTGCCCACTCAACGCTGCCCCCTCAGAGACGCCCCTTAGCTTCCCCCCTGCCCAGCCTGGCCTCACCTCGCCCCGCCACGGCCTCCTTGAGCAGCCGCTCCATGGCTCGGCAGCGCTGGCGCGTCTCCTGGTCCAGGTCTTTGCCGTACATCCTCACCCACTCCTGGAGGGTGCCCAGCGGGCTCAGGCCCTGCGGGGGCGAGACATAGGCCATGGGCACCACTGCAGGCAGGGCCTCAGGGTGACGCTGCTGCCAGCGTGGTCCCAGGAGACAGGGCACTGCCCCCACACATACACCCTACAGCCATGCAGGGTGTGCCCAGCCCAGTGCCAGCCCCTGCCCTCACCTTGGCGTTCCTCAGCACCGCCGACGCACCCCTCCGGAGCAGCAGCTCCGCCACCTCGAAGTGGCCGCAGTTGAGGGCGTCGTGCAGGGGGGTGATCCCCTCGCAGCCCGGCCCCCCGGGGTCATCGATGGAGGCACCACGCTCCAGCAGCAGCCGGACGATCTCTGGGCACAGGAGCCAGCAGTTAGTGCCAGGCAGCGGTGACACGGCCCCTCTGGCCTCCTGCCCCAGACTTCCCCGCCCCCACCCACTGCCCCCCCTCACTCACCCAGATGCCCATGGTTGCAGGCCTCGTGCAGGGGCGTCCAGCCGCAGTAATCCCGCGGGTTCAGGGGGTGACCCTGACACCAGGAAGGAAGAGACACGAACAGGCATGGGGGTTATGTTGAGGCTGGCAGTCCTGATGGGGAGAGCTATGAATCCCCCTTCTCCCCAGTGCATCTGCCCAGCCCCCGGGACCACACGCCAACCCCAGCACTTCCATCGCCAGCGGGATCCCTTCAGCCCCTGCTAAAATGCACCCACTGCTGGGGGGGAGCGTGGGGGGCCGGTCCAAAGGGGCTCTGCAGCGCCAGCCAGCTCCCCGGGGCTGCCCAGCCCCCGGCACCGCCCCAGGGGCTGCGGGCCGACAGGGAAGGGGCCCGCTGGGGCTCAGTGCCTGCGACCCGGGACCATCTCCTACCTGCTCCAGGAAGATCTGGACTCGGCGCAGGTTCCCGTCGATGCAGGCTCGGTGCAGCGGGGTCTCGCCTCGGTCGTTCCGCCGGTTCCACTGCAGGGGCGAGGGGAGGGGAGGCACCGGGATCAGAACTGCCCAGGGGCCCCAGATCGAAGCCAGCCCCATCGCCCCTGACATCCGCGCAGCCCCGCCCCCACCCGGGATCCAGCCCCGCGGGGGTCTCAGCCTGGCTCCCGATTACGGAGCAGGAGCGATGGTCCCCCAGGCCCCGGCCTCACCTTGGTGATCCGGCGCCGGCCGGGCACGCTCTTGTTGTAGCCGTCCAGGTCGTCTTCCTCCCCATCTGGAACACAGGCCCGGGTGAGGTACCGCAGCGCTGGGTGGGGGGAGGGGCCAGGGGCCGATCCGGGGGGTGGGGGAAGCCGGCTACAATACAGCTCCCCACCCTGCAGAGCGGGGCCCCACGTGCCAGGCAAGGCACATGCGGGGTACAGCCACACCCACCACATTCCTGCCCTTCTCCCCTGCCAGGCCTTGGGACCCCCCTGCCTGCCCCTCCCCTCTCCCGCCCACTCACCGCTCTCAGACAGCTCCAGGTCGCTCTCCTCCAGGGGCTCGCTGTCCCCCAGCTCCTCCTCGTCACTGTCCCCAGCTGCGCTCCAGCCCTGCAGCCTGGCCAGCGTGTCACGGGCCTCGGGGCACCCCCATTTCTGCTGCACGGGGTGAAGGTGCTGCAGGATTTGCCGCTGGGGGACGAAGGGAGATGGGCTGATCCCCCTGCCCCAGAAGGGGGTCAGGGGAGGAGGCAGGAGCCCTGGCTGGGGGTGGGAAGCTGGCCCGGCCCAGCAGGGGGCACCGCAGTGAGGGCAGGGGGCACTGGCCATCGGGGCAGCTCCCAGGCCCCCCCAGCCCTGGCCCGGCCCAGCAGGGGGCACTGGCCATCGGGGCAGCTCCCAGGCCCCCCCGGCCCAGCAGGCAGGGCTATAAGTGAGGGCGGGGGGACGCTGGCTATGTGGGGCTCCCCACAAGTCCAGTCCCAGCTGCACTGGCCGCATTTCAGCTCAGAGCCCCAGCACCCCACGTCCTTCCCTCCAGCCACCCCAGGGCTTCTGCAATGCTGAGTCCAGCTGGGTCCAGCCTGGGCTCCCGGGTGAAGGGAGACGCAGCGTTCCCTGGTAGGGGGGCTAACCAGACTCTTCCTGGGCACGTGCCAGCGAGGAGGGGGGGCAGCCAGGACAAGCTGCATGTTGGGGGGGGGGTCAGGAGTGGGCCGGAAAGTGACGCATTTGGCAGCCAGCCCCAGCAGTGAGGTCTAGTGGTTAGGGCAGGGGACCGGGAGGCAGGACTCCTGGGTTCCATGCCCAGCTCAGTCCCAGGCTTGCGGGACCTTGAGAGGGGCGCTGCCAGCTGCCCAGCCTGAAGGTGGCGCTGCAGACTGGCACTGGAGTCTGCGCTGGGGAGCACCTCAGGTCCCTCCCCCCCATCACCTGCAGCCTGGGCTCCCCGGCCCGCTCCGCACACTGCAGCGCGCTCCGGAAGCAGGGCTCCAGCGCCTCGTAGCCTTCGCCGGCCTCCTCCCTGGCCAGGGCGATGTTCAGCCAGGTCTTCCCCTCCTGGGGCGCAGAGACAACGGGTCAGGGGCCAGGCTCAGCCCGCCGGCCACCAGCCCAGGCCCCCTGCTCCTCCCCTGCCCGCCGGGGGGCACATGGATAACCGGGGCCATTGCCAGCAGGGGCAGGTAAAGCCCTTTGCCACCCTGGCCCTTCTGCCTGCCCCTGAGACGTAGGGCCCTAGCCAGGCCCTGCCTGCTAGCCGAGCTTCCCCCACCCCAGCAATGGGGACCGGGCCCAGCAGGGGGCGAGGGCGGGAAGGGGGGGCTCGGTCTCCATGGGCCAAGGGCGATGCCCACTGGGCAAGCACAGCAGAGCCAGCGGCTCTGGGCACAGTCCAGGCTGCCCCCCTCACCTCCAGTGGGTTCCCGCGCCGCAGCGCCAGCTCGGCCTGGTAGTGCTGCACGGCCCGGCCATGCTCCTTCAGGTCCCCGTAGGTGGCAGCCAGGGAGACGTGGATCACAGCCAGCTCCTGCTCAGGCCTCCGCAGGGTCTCGGCGTAACGCAGCTGCCCGGAGAGAGACTGTCTATAGCCCGCCCTCCCCTGCCCTGCCGAGCCCCGGGCTTGCTCCTCCGGCCCCGCTCCGCCCCCACTCCTGTGGCCCCTGGCTCGCTCCCCCCGGCCCGCCCTCCCCCGCCCCGATCAACCCCGCCCAGCCCCGCTCCGCCCCCACTCCTGTGGCCCCGGGCTCACTCCCCCCAGTCCGCCCTCCCCCACCCCGCCCAGCCCCGGGCTCGCTCCTCCGGCCCCGCTCCGCCCCTACTCCTCTGGCCCCGCCACCCCGCCCCGGGCTTGCTCCCCCTGGCCCGCCCTCCCCCACCCCGATCAGCCCCGGGCTCGCTCCTCCGGCCCCGCCCCCACTCCTCTGGCCCCGCCACCCCGCCCCGGGCTCGCTCCCCCCGGCCCGCCCAGCCCCCGTTGCTGCCACCTGCGCCCCACGTGAATCTAGAGTGGCCGGCAGGGGGGCCTCTGCAGACCACATGGGTGGGGGGGGGCTGCAGGCGCCCCCCTGCACTCACCAGGCGTGGCTAGGAGGAAGAGGGAGCCCCAGTGCAGACCAGCCCCTTACCCAGGCACAGTGCCCACCAGCACGGGGTGCACAGCCCAGGGGCAAGCTTGTCCTGCCCCCTGCCTGAGGGCACGGGCAGCCCCGACCCACCTGCCTTTGGTAGGACTGCACAGCCCGGCGATAGTCCCCGTGCTTGGAGAACAGGTCCCCCAGCTGCTCGCACAGGCCCAGGGCTGCCTGCGGGTCGGCGGGCGCCGCCTCCTCCAGGGCCTCCTGCAGACGGCTCACCTTCAGGGCTGCGAGAGAGGCCGGCAGCGTGAGCTGCCCGCGCCGGGGGCTTGGGACGGCAGGCCTGGGAAGGCCTCGCCCCCTAGGGGCTCAGGGCAGGCAGGGGATCCACAGGTGAAGGTGGGTAGCCCGGGACCAACGTCCCCCTCACCCTACGGGACACCGGCCGTCCTCCGGGCACCTGCTGCGCTTCCTTCCCAGCCCCACCCGGCTGGCGCTGAAGTCAGTCACAGAAAGCAGGTGCCCTGTGGTGACACTGGGGGGCCACGTCGGGGACTTACCAGGAACCCCGGAGGTCACCCTCTGGTAGGAACGGCCTGTGCCAGCCTCGAAGCTGGGCGTGCCTGTGGGGAGTGGGAGGGGCTGGCGCTGGGGGCACGGGGATTCGGAGGGGAGGGGGCCGGGCCGGGCACCGACCGTCAGGCAGCCCAGCCGAGAATCTCCCCTGGGGCCGAGCCCCCAGAGCCGCAGGGCTCCCAGCCCTGGTTCAGTGCTGAGCCCTGGGGAGCAGACACCCCGGCCTCCCCCCGGAGATCCCCCCAGGCTGGCTGCAGAGGAGACTGGATCCCCCCCAGTCCCTGCAGCCCGGCCCTGAGCTCCGTGTTTCAGGGGCTCGCGGCTCCGGCGCCCTCACCGTATCGCAGGCTCCTGCGGATGCTCTCGCGCTGCGGCGGCTGCTGCGAGCCCAGCACGTAGGCCTTCTTCAGCGAGCGCCTGGCGGCCACAAAGTCCCCCAGGCTGAGGAGCACCTGCAAGGGGAAGGATAGCTCGGTGGTTTGAGCATTGCCTGCTAAACCCAGCGTTGTGAGTTCAATCCTTGTCTAAGCATGCAACTAGCTCACCTATAAGCTACTTTGCTCCTCCAAGCAGAAGGGGGGAGGGATAGCCTGCTAAACCCAGGGTTGTGAGTTCAATCCTTGAGGAGGCCACTTAGGGATCTGGGGCAAAATCAGTCCTTGGTCCTGCTAGGGAAGGCAGGGGGCTGGACTTGATGACCTTTCTAGGTCCCTTCCAGTGCTAGGAGATGGGATATCTCCATTAATTTAAATTTAAGGCACCGGGGCACCAGGCTCAGAGAGGGGGAGGGAGCAGATGAGCCCCCAGGAGGTACAATTGTTCACAGGAGAACGCACGCCCCCTGCTGGTGTGCGGGAGAGGAGCTGCCCCTTTGCCCACGGAGTGTGACCAGCTGCTAGGAGGCAGATGGGACGAGGAAGGGGGTCCCCACATGGGGGCGGAGGGGCTGCAGGCACCCCCCCCCCCCGCACTCACCTGGGCGATGCTAGCACAGCACTCGCTCTCCAGGTATTTCTCCTTCATGGTGTGGGCGCAGTCCCGGGCCCGCTCCAGGCAGCGCATGGCCTTGGAGTGCTGCCCCTCCCGCAGGTGGATGTTGCCCAGGTTGAAGTAGGCCCTGTACAGGTCTTCGTAGAGGCGAGTCTGCCTGGAGGGGGCGGGGGGATGGGGTCACGGCCAGCGATGACTCGGGGTCACACACACCCCCCACCCAGGAAATCCCTGACACCGCCCACCACACCCCTTAGCCACAGCAACCAGCGGGCTCCCCACAGGCAGCCACAGAGGGTGGGCCAGGGCTTTGGGCTGAATCCTGGGGAAACGCGCTGCCATGGAAAGGGGCCTTCGGCGGGTCTGCAGAGGAAGGGGGCAGGGCCTTACTCCGAGATGAAGATGCTCTTCTTGATGTAGCAGTTGCACTTGGCCTGGTCCTTCATGCTGTCGTAGACCAAGCCCAGGTTGAGATAAAGCCGGGCCCTCATCTCGCTCAGCTCCCGCTGCGGCACCGTCCCTGGGACACCCAGAGCCAGCCCGTTACCCAGCCGGCTCCGGATGTCCCCGTCCTCACCCACCCGGATCTGCCAGGCGGGAGCTCCAGGGCCCAGGGGGCGGCACAAAGAGCCAGGCTGAGTGCCAGGAAACATTGGCCTCTGGCTGACTGGATCATCTCCCAAGGGAAGGGGCGGGAGTGCCAGGACAGTCCTGCCTGAGCCCTGGCGTGGGACTAAGAGGTCAGATAGGGCTAGAGGGCCCCAAAGTGCCCCTGTATATCCCACAGTCCCTCGTTGTCAAACAGGCACCAGGAAGGTGCAGCTGGCGCCATGGGCCTGGCCTGCAAACTGGCACAAGGAGATTGGCAGGCCAGACGAAAGCCCGAGGCTCTGTCCGTGGGTCAGGGAGGACATTGATCTCAGGGACCGGGGGATCCCAGCTCTGGTGTGGGGACAATGGGTGAAGCGTGGGTAGTGGTATCACCCAGCCAGGCTGTCACGGGGGCACCTGACTGGCGTTTCCTCCCGGGGCTGCTCCAAGTCACCAGCTGGCAGCCCTGCCCCACCCCCCTGCTCTGGCTCTGTGCCCTGCAGCTCCCAGCCCCGCGCGCCCACCAGGCCCTCACCTTCCAGCTTCTCCTCCAGGATAGCCAGGCTCTTCATGAATGCCTGCTCCGCCTCCCGCAGCGCCTCGCCCGCCTGGCCGCTCTCAGCCACGAACATGTAGGTGCGGCCTATGGTGGCCCAGGCCCTCTGCTGCTCGGTGTGGTCAGACAGGGCGTGGGCCAGCGCCAGGTGCTGGCGCTGGTGCTGAGGGGGCAGGACTGTGAGCAGGTATCGGGGAGAACCAGGGGCGGCGTGAGACCCCCAAGCCCTGGGGATCCAGGTTGGCTCTGAACTGGGCCCTTTGGGGCTGACAGCTCAGGGGTTACCGCCATGTGCCCCAGTGTTCCCCTTTAAACCTCTGCAGCTATTCTCCCGCCTCATCCCTGCCCCGCTGCACCCTCACCGCCCCCACACTGCAGTCTTCAGGGGGGCTGAACTGCAGGTATTCAGCTTCCATCCCCATTCCCTGGAGAATCCCGATTCCTGCAGCCAATCAGCCCCCCACCCTCCTACCTTCAGCGCAGCTTCGTAGTTCTCCAGCTCGGCCAGGCGTTCCCCGATCTTCCGGTGGGCCACGGCACAGCCAAGAACATCCTCCACGCTCTCCAGGAGCCGCAGCTCCTGCCGGTGCTCCTCCAGCGCTTCCCGGTAGCGCCCTGCCGGGAGCAGAGAGAGGAGGCGGGCTGAGGGGGAAGCGAGCCTGCTGCCCAAGGCGGGAGGCAGCACCTGCTTCGTTAGCCACAGCGCTAACCAGGTCTCTCCGGTAGAGAGAGGGGCGTGTTCATGCCACCGTACAAAGCACTGGGAAGAGCGGATCTGGAATACCGAGTACAGTTTCACGGCCACGAAAGGTGAATTCAAATGACCAGGGGCAGAGAAGAGCGACTCGGCTCGTCAGGGGAATGCAGGGCCGGCTCGGGAGAGGCGACTGGAAGAGCCTGGCTTGGTTAGTGCAGCAAAAAGAAGGCTGCGAGGGGATCTCCTTACTCTCTGGTAATACACCGGGCAGGTAAACCCCAGGGAGGGGGAAGAGGTAGGAAGCGAAAGGACAATGCTGGCCCGAGAACAAACGACCATGAACAAATTCAGCCTGGCAATGAGGGGGAGGGAGGTGGAACCACCTCCCACCAGGAGTTGTGAGGGACAAACAACTTCGTTGGGTATGAGAGAGAGCTGGGCAAAATTCTGAGTGTGATTGTATGAGGGGGCTGTTTGTGATGATGGGGGCAGGGCTTGGCAGCCCTGGGGACCCTTCCAGTTTGTCTTATGTTCCTAATGCTCATGCTTCATGGTCTCCGATGGTCATCTGCAGGGGTCAGGAAGGGATTTTTATCCACCCCCAACGTATTCTGGGGGGTTTTTTGGGCTCCCTCCTCTTTATAGATTCCAAGGCCAGAAGGGACCAGTGTCACCATCCAGGCTGACCCCCTGTGCAACACGGGCCAGAGGCCTGCCCCCAAGTCTTTCCCAGAGCAGAGCTGTTAGAAACGCAGCGATGGAGAATCCACCACAACCCTGGGTAAATTGTTCCAGTGGTTAATTACCCTCACTGTCAAAATGTATGTCCTATTTCCAGTGTGAATGTGTCTCGCTTCAACTCCCAGCCACTGGATACCGTTAGACCTTCCTCTGCTAGGCTGAAGAGCCCGTTATTCAGCGTGCGCTCCCCATGTGGGTACTTATCGACTGATCAAGTCACCCCTTAACCGTCACGTTAAGCCAACAAAGAGAGCTCCTTGAGTCTCGCGCTACAAGGTTGGGCTGCCCGCCTCCGATCACATGCTCCGGGTCTGACTGATCACCACACGTCGGTCAGAAAGGAATTTCCCCCCAATCACATGGCAGGGACATTGGGGTTTTTTTCACTTTCCACTTGCCAGGATTATCTGGGCCATGGTGCTGCTCGGCCCCTCCTGTTCTCTGCCCATACCAGCCTAGCCTCCTGTGGTGCACTGGCCTTGTTTCGGTTGTTGGGGTCAGTGCGCAGGTGCTGGTGGCCAGATGAGATAATCTGCTTGTCCCTCCTGGCCTTACACTGACTCTCCGCTGGGCTCCAGCAACACGGTACGCCTGGGCACGAAGCCTCCAGCACTTAGAAACTCCAGCAAATACAGAACGCTGCCGTGTCTCCTCAGCGCCCACCAGCAGCTCACACCCGTCCTTCGCTCCCTCCGCTGGCTTCCCGGACAACAGAGTCCAGCTCAGCGTCCCAGCCCTGATCTTCGAGGCGCTCCATGACCTGGGCCCAGCGCACCTAAACGAGCCTAAAGCTCCAGGATGGAGGGCCTGGTCGCCAACCCCACTCCTCCAGCACCACCGGCAGGGGGAAGTTCGGCTGTGTGGCAGACACAGCTTCCTCGGGTTTGGTTCCAGCCTCTGGACTTAACTCCCCAGGAACCAAGGGCCATCCCAGCCCCACTCCCAGGGCCAGGCGCCCTCCTCCGCCCAGCTTCCGTTACATAACCAGAGCAGCGGGGCCAAAAAACAGCCTAGGGAATTTCACAGTGACTAACTTTGGAATGATGGCCCTGAAGGGGGGCGATCGCACATCCTGCTACGGGACCCCGTGCTCACCACCAGGGGCCAGACGGAATCCCCTCCGCCCACACTGCACAGCACCACCCGCCTTCCGCTTTCTCCTGAAACAGCACACACCGGCAGTGCTAGACGGGCCAGCGACCTGCTTCAGGGTGAGTGGGGCCGACACCGATCCTAGCCCAGAGATCCCATCTCATCCGTGGCCAGTGCATGCGGCACTGGGGGGGGAGGAAGGGGAGCTGCGCTTCCATTTTCCCCCCTCCAAGAAAGGCAGGGCCCCAAAACCTACATGGACAAAGGCGTCTCCAGGCCCCATCTCCTGCAACGTCAGCCTCAGCCACCAGAGACAGACAGGAGCAAGCCAGCCACCAGGAGCAGGACCCTGGGACCCACTCACCATGTCTAGCCAAGATCTCCCCAAGCTGGTTACAAATGACAGCTTCCTCCTTCAGGCTCCCACTCCTCTGGGCCTTGTCTTTCACCTTCTGGAGCTCTGTGGGGCGGCAGGAGAAGAACCATCAGCGCCTGGTCACGCCCCTGCAGCCCGTTAGCACCGAATCCCTCTGGTGCGCAGTCGTCGGCCCTCTAACTAGGCACCAAGGGAACGCCCAGCACAGGGCAGCAAGTCACTCCGGACAGGTCTTCCTATGAGCCCCAACCTATCTGCACACTCCTGCAGGTGGGAAGCCCCATTGGCCCCTGGGGGCTGAGTCCCAGAGAAGGATGGACAGGACGTGCCCAGGTAGCCCAGCCAGTTTGTGTCAGGACCAGGAGCTGAACCCAGGTCCTGCCAGTGCATTCTTCTCACTCAGAGCCCAGGGCCCCCAGGCTAGTCCCAGGGGGTGAACTCCCATCACCTCGCTCCTGGGCCCTGCCCTCTCACATCTGGCTCCAGCTCCCACATTAGTCCCAGCTACACCCCCTCTGCCAGTCACAACAATCCCAAACCCACCAGGGCTGCCCCAGGAGACCACCCATCTCCACCCCTCCCCCAGCCTGTTCTACTCACTGCCCCAGCTAGGCTGACCAGACATCCAGATATTAGGGGCTTTGTCTTACCTAGGCAACTATGGACCCCAACCCTAAATCCCACCCCCTAAAATACTGCCCGGATCCCCAGCCCAGGAGCCCAGCTCAATATCCCACCTTCAAACACCACCCTGACACCCTCCCCTATCCCACTCACCCCCCCACCCACAGCCCCAATCCCCAGCCCAAGGGCCCAGCTCAGTGACCCCACCCCCAAATACTGACCCCACACTCTCTCCTACCCACACGCTGCCCCAGCCCACACATCCCCACCCCCTCCAATCCTCCTGCCCCAAGTACCCCAGCCCCACACATCCCCACCCCTCCAATCTCCCCTGCCCCACACATCCGGATTCCTCCCTGCACGAGCCGCCACCCCAACCTCCTCCTGCCCCATATGCCTCCCGTCCTGCACACTGCCGCCCCATAGCTCTCAGATCCCCGCACCGCACGCACCCCTGCCCCACACATCCCACCACATCCCCACCCCCTCCAATCCCCACCCCCCAATCCCACCACATCCCCCTCCAATCCCCCAGCTCCTCATATCCCCACTCCCTCCAATCCCCCCACCCCCGCCCCACACATCCCCACTCCCTCCAATCCCCCACCCCCGCCCCACACCCCCTCCAATCCCCCACCCCCGCCCCACACCCCCTCCAATCCCCCCACCCCAGCCCCACACATCCCCACCCCCCCAATCCCCCCGCCCCTCCGATTCCACACATCGCCCCACCCCCTCAGATCCTCACCTGGCCCGCCCCACTCACCCCCGGCCCCCTGCCCGATCCCCCGCCCCCGCACTCACGGCGGATCTCCCGGCTCCGCTCCCCGCTCATCCCCCCGCTTCGCCGCCAGCTCCCGTCCCGCCGCGCCGGGTTCGTACCGAGCCCGCCCCCCGCCGGTCCCATTGGACCCCGAACCCCAGCGCTGTTCTCTCATTGGCTACCAGGCACCGCCGTCCCAGGACACAGAGCCAATCGCAAACTGAGTACGCCAGCCCCGCCCCCGAAAAGGGAAAGTCCCTCTTCTGATAGGCGGCAATGGGAATCCATCCACGAGACAACTCCCAGCATGCAACGAATCACGCGCGGCCCAGAACTCCAGCTCCCAGCATGCCGCGCAATCACGCCCCGCTCAGCCCTACAGGTGGAACCTTCCCGCCT
The DNA here is from genome assembly GCF_011386835.1 of Chrysemys picta bellii. Taxonomy (NCBI): domain Eukaryota; kingdom Metazoa; phylum Chordata; order Testudines; family Emydidae; genus Chrysemys; species Chrysemys picta. The sequence goes on along the minus strand of NC_088792.1, from coordinate 288,631,206 downwards.
TGCTGTAGTTCGGACCGTGCCATTGGGTCCGGGGGGGGGGGGGGCGCTCCGGTGATCAGGCAGCGTTGCATGCTGGGACATGTAGTCCTGCGAGCAGGAGCGAGGAAAACGCCTTTGTATCGCAAACGTGTCTGCCTGGAGCGCTGCGCGGGGCCCGCGAGCGGCTGCCGGAGCGAGCCCGGGGCGCCCAGGTGTCCGGTGCAAAGGGGATAGGTTCCGTGTCCGGTCGGCACGGCTGACTGGACACCAAGAGTCCGGTCACCGCACGAAGTGCAATCAGGCCGGAGGAGCAGCGCCTGGCACCGGCTCAGGGGAGGTAGGGATCGGCGCTGCCCGCCCGGGGGCACCAGGGAGGGGGGCAAATCTAACTGTGATTCCAGGGGCTACACTACGGACACGGATCGGTTTCAAAACTAACCCCCCGCCAGCACTACCCTGCAGGGGGGACGCCGAGCTCTTCCCGGGGGCAGGTCAACTCACCTAGAGATCTGCCTAGGTTTACAACAGGCGACATAAAAAGTCAGTACCAAACTCAAATTTCATACAGACGCTGACTTGTTTCTACGGCTCTCTGTACTGTACCCTGACCGGGGAGTACAATCTTTATAGTCCAAATGAATTAGTTGATAATTATATGGTCAATATAGGAAGGTGAGCCTTTTTTCAGCACTAGCGTGCTGTGGCATTTTTGTATTTTAGGTCTGATTTTTGTAAGCAAATCGTTTTTAAGTGAGGTGAGAATTGGGGATACCCAAGACAAATCAAACTCCTGCAAGGGGTACAATTCATAAGCCAGACTGGATCAGAGCAAAGGTCCATCTAGCCCAGTGTCCTGTCTGCCGACAGTGGCCAGTGCCAGGTGCCCCAGAGGGAATGAACAGAACAGGGAATCATCAAGTGATCCATCCCCTGTTGCCCATTCCCAGCTCCTGGCAAACAGAGGTAGGGACACCATCCCTGCCCAGCCTGGCTAATCGTCATTGATGGACCCATCCTCCATGAATCTATCTAGCTCCCTTTTCAACCCTGTTATAGTCTTGGCCTTCACAACAACCTCTGGCAAGGAGTTCCACGGGTTGACAGTACTCTGGAAAGGTTGAGAACCACTGCTTTAACCTACTTTAAACCTTGTGGTACTACAGCAATTGGAATGACAATATTTGATCACACCCTAACTCAAAGATGGTTTCATGGCACCCCACAACAGAAGCACTTTAAATAGCAGCAGTTTTTGTAATGCACAAATGATGGATTGAAATTCTAAATGCAGTAGAATTTCAATGAACCTTAGGTTTATAATACGGGGGTCAAAATATATTGTTCAAAATCTTGCATCAGTAAGATCAAAACTAAAAATGAAATAAGATGGGCCCCATTCTGTTCTCATTCACACCACCCTACATCCTGAATCATGGTTGAAACCCAGGCGGTTACTCCAGATTTCCAGCAGTGCTAAGGAGAGCAGAATTGGCCCGTTTGCAATTTCCATTGGAAGCTGTGCTGGAGACAGCTATGGATAGGGATTCTAATAAATAGAATGGAGATATCCCATCTCCTAGAACTGGATGGGACCTTGAAAGGTCCTTGAGTCCAGCCCCCTGCCTTCACTAGCAGGACCAAGTACCAATTTTGCCCCAGATCCCTAGGTGGCCCCCTCAAGGATTGAACTCACAACCCTGGGTTTAGCAGGCCAGTGCTCAAACCACTGAGCTATCCCTCCCCCCATCTACTAGTCTCTACTACTATACTCTCCCTAAGCCGCATGCTATAGTGAAGCGTTCATTTAGCACACCTTACTGGCCGTATTTTAGTAGAACTTACTTGATAAAACATCTGTAAAGATTGGAACAAACATTGCCTTCTAGTAACATTAGATCTTTGTGTAGGACCAATTGCAATGAATGACCGATGGTAAAACTACATATGGAGATCATCCACAACAGAACCTTGCCGGGGGGCGGTGGGAGGGGGAAGGCAGCCCCGTCCCTACCAATTATGGTGCCCTACACAGCCTGAGCACCTGCTCTCTCCCCCCTCCCCCACGGAGAGTCTGAGCTGCACTCAAAGCCTGCAAGGCTGCAGAGACAGGAGCTGTGGGGGGCCGCTTTGGGGGGGCCCACAGCGGCCTGGGGGATTAGCGGGGGGGCCTAGCACCGGCAGCAAGAAACAACAACCTGGCCCCAGCCTGCTCCGTTCCCCCACCCCAGCCGTGTTGATTGAGGAAGGAGGTTTTGGGGAAGGGGTCCGTCACCCCCCCCACACACACACACACACACTCACCGGCGGCTGGAAGCAGAGCGACACAACGGGGAGCCAGCGGAGTGGAGCGGGCTGGGGCGCTCTGCTTCCCATCACTGCCGGTGAGTGCGGGGGTAGGCCTGACCCCTACTGCCAGTGCCAGGCCCCCCTGCTAATCCCCTGGGCCGCATCTGTCGCTGGGGGAGGGGACTTGGGAGAAGGGTGGAAAATGAGGCTGGGAAGAGGCAGGGCTGGGGCAGAGGGAGTTGTCCCGGGTCCCGCATCCCCCTAGGAACGCACAGGAGGGGCACCTAGGGGATGGGGCTGGCTGCATACGAAGCACACAGCTGCGTGTTCTGCGTATGCCCAAGGACGGCCTGGGGGAAAGCAAGCCATTTTACAAGGGGGTACCTAGATCTAAAGTCGAACCAAGGGCTGGCTCCTTAGACACATACATCACAAGTTATCATCCAACGCTCGTGCCTAGGGAATTGAAGGGGCATTCGGGGGGTAGGTCTTGCTCTTTTTGTTGAAACACTGGAAATGAAACTAGACGCTGAAGAGATCTGAACCAGAAGGGGCGGGGCTGGGGCCAGACTCCCCCAGCCAGCCCTTCAGCACGGCCCGGCACCCATTTAAAGGGACTATTTAGAAAAACTGGACGTGCACAAGTCCATGGGGCCGGATGCGCTGCATCCGAGGGTGCTAAAGGAGTTGGCGGGTGAGATTGCAGAGCCATTAGCCATTATTTTTGAAAACTCATGGCGATCGGGGGAGGTCCCAGATGACTGGAAAAAGGCTAATGTAGTGCCCATCTTTAAAAAAGGGAAGAAGGAGGATCCGGGGAACTACAGGCCAGTCAGCCTCACCTCAGTCCCTGGAAAAATTATGGAGCAGGTCCTCAAGGAATCAATTATGAAACATTTAGAGGAAAGGAAAGTGATCAGGAACAGTCAGCATGGATTCACGAAGGGGAAGTCGTGCCTGACTAACCTAATTGCCTTCTATGAGGAGATAACTGGCTCTGTGGATGAGGGGAAAGCAGTGGATGTGTTATTTCTTGACTTTAGCAAAGCTTTTGATACTGTCTCCCACAGTATTCTTGCCACCAAGTTAAAGAAGTATGGGCTGGATGAATGGACTGTAAGGTGGATAGAAAGCTGGCTAGATCGTCGGGCTCAACGGGTAGTGATCAATGGCTCCATGTCTAGTTGGCAGCCGGTTTCAAGTGGAGTGCCCCAAGGGTCGGTCCTGGGGCCGGTTTTGTTTAATATCTTTATTAATGATCTGGAGGATGGTGTGGACTGCACTCTCAGCAAGTTTGCAGATGACACTAAACTAGGAGGCGTGGTAGATACACTAGAGGGTAGGGATCGGATACAGAGGGACCTAGACAAATTAGAGGATTGGGCAGAAAAAAACCTGATGAGGTTCAACAAGGACAAGTGCAGAGTCCTGCACATAGGACGGAAGAATCCCATGCACTGCTACAGACTAGGGACCGAATGGCTAGGTAGCAGTTCTGCTGAAAAGGACCTAGGGGTCACAGTGGACGAGAAGCTGGATATGAGTCAACAGTGTGCTCTTGTTGCCAAGAAGGCTAACGGCATTTTGGGCTGTATAAGTAGGGGCATTGCCAGCAGATCGAGGAACGTGATCGTTCCCCTTTATTCGACATTGGTGAGGCCTCATCTGGAATACTGTGTCCAGTTTTGGGCCCCACACTACAAGAAGGATGTGGAAAAATTGGAAAGAGTCCAGCGGAGGGCAACAAAAATGATTAGGGGTCTGGAGCATATGACTTATGAGGAGAGGCTGAGAGAACTGGGATTGTTTAGTCTCCAGAAGAGAAGAATGAGGGGGGATTTGATAGCAGCCTTCAACTACCTGAAGGGGGGTTCCAAAGAGGATGGAGCTCGGCTGTTCTCAGTGGTGGCAGATGACAGAACAAGGAGCAATGGTCTCAAGTTGCGGTGGGGGAAGTCCAGGTTGGATATCAGGAAAAACTATTTCACTAGGAGGGTGGTGAAACACTGGAATGCGTTACCTAGGGAGGTGGTGGAGTCTCCTTCCTTGGAGGTTTTTAAGGCCCGGCTTGACAAAGCCCTGGCTGGGATGATTTAGCTGGGAATTGGTCCTGCTTTGAGCAGGGGGTTGGACTAGATGACCTCTTGAGGTCCCTTCCAACTCTGATATTCTATGATTCTATGATTCTAAAGGGCCTAGGGCTCCTAGGCATCATCGCCGCCGGGCCCCAGGGAAGCTGCCCCTTTTGGTCTCCCTCCTCAGCAGCCCTGCCCGTATGGTCGGCTGTGTACCAGTGTACTGGACCGTGCCAGCTTACTCTCACCTCTGAGCCTAGGGGAGGGATGGTGTGACTCCTGCACGCACGCACGCACACACGCGCACACACACACACACTCTCCTCTGTGTGCCTCTCTTAAAGGGCCAGCACTCCTGCATGCCAGGGCTCGGGTATGAAACGCAGGGGGGGGAGGGGGGCAGGCCACTACCGCTCTCCCCTCCCTAAATGGTGCCCCTGGACCTGGGGGAGGGATCCTGACAGCGCATCTCATCTGAGGAGCATAGCCGGGTTCGCTATCCGTAATGGCCCATCCTGCCTTCTCAGCGTCCCAGGCCCCAGCTCTCTCCAGCCTCATGGCACCTGGACACAGAAGGCAAAAAGCCAGCAACCCTCCCCCTTGCTCCAGGAACCGACCCCCATCTACGCCCCATTGTGCCCCCGGCCTCTCGCTCCAGGGACCGATGCTGCCTCTGGCTCAGGGACTGCCCCCCCAGTGCCCTGCCCCCCATTGCCCCTGTCCCAACTTCTCTGACACAACACTCAGCAAAGGTTCAAACAACAGATACCATGTGTTGAGTCAATGTCGTACCGAAAAATGAAGGTGATCCTGAGACACGCCTGACAATTACAGCTTCTCAGTCACTGGAAGATTCTAAGGAAGTACTGGTACCATACCGGCTACGTTAATATAAACACTGTCTGTGAGGGGGTGTGGTGTTGGGTTATGAACTAAATTCTCTGTGTGCTGTCTTCTGGCTGGGGGGGTTTCTGTCTTAAAGGTTAAAACCAGACTCGGACTATATTATCTTAATACATCAACATGTTAGTGTCTTGTTAATCTTGACAGCAGCTGGTATCAAATGTAAATTATATTGATAACTTATCGTTTTCGCACCATTTTGTCGTGGCTTTATCGTACTCTACCAAACATGGAAAATGGTGACACTGTGAGCATGCCCTTTGATGTGCTCGCTCCAGCAGTTAATGCTCTTCCCAGGGTGGCGCTAATTGAATGGATGCAAATATACAGCGATGTCCTTGCAGAACTGGATATTACACAAGCTGGTCAAAACACCTATGGTAACTTTAGCTGCACTGAAAACAGAAAAATAGCTTATGACAAATTATAGAGGATAATATATAAAGTCCCGTTTTAAGGGGACATGTACAGTCTCTAGTCAGAAGTATTGACCGGACCCCAAAAGTGAGTTACCACAATTGTCTATCTTCTTCTAGCTTCCTGTAACAAAACCTGTAATTAGTGTACTAGATCTGTCAAAAAATTGGTGATTGACTCTTTGAATAACTTTTTTAGTGCACGACCACGAGCAGCGGGGAGCAACTGGCACACACACTCAACACTCTTAGCTGGTGGCTAAACTGTGCTGCAGTCAGACTAGCGCCAGGGTGAAATGGCGGAGCCCGAAAAGAAAAAGAGTCGAAGGCTGTGCTCTTTTAAAGATGAGTGGCTACAACTCCCAGAATATCGGAACTGGCTTATAAAGGCAAGTGAAGACTCGGGATATTGTTCCATTTGCCGTGTTCAATTCACAGTTAAGTTTGATTCTGTAAAAGCTATTAAGCATCATGCAGAGACAAAAGGTCACAGAATCAAAGTACAAGGACAGATATGGTCCAGTACTAACAATAAAGTCTCCATAAAGACTGATAACGCTGAAGAACAACACATATGCACAGCTGAGTTGCTTTTAACGTATCACGGAGTTAAACACCACCACAGCTACCGTTCTCAAGACTGTGAAAATAAACTGTACCCCTCCATTTTCCCTGACTCCAAGATAGCTTCCAAAATTCTCTGTGGAATGACAAAAGCAGAAGCTTTGATTGAGAATGTTTTAGCCCCCCATTCATTGAAACTGGCTGTGCAAGACATTGGATCAACACCTCTCTCAATAGTGACAGATGCGTCTAATAAAGGGAACACAATATTATTCCCAGTTGCCGTCCGCTACTTTAATAAAGATAAGGGAATCTGCATGTCTATCATAGACTTTTTCGAGGATGCAGACGAAACATCAGAGGCAATCGCAAAAAACTTAAGAAGTTGTCTTCAAAATTCTGGTCTGATACAGAATAAAATTGTGGCGTATGGAGCAATCAATTTTGGAGAAAACAAGTCTGTTTTTCGGCACCTAAAACAAATGTTGGATTTACCAAACCTTGTGCCAGGGTATTGCAGTGCTCACATAGTACACAATACAGCGAAACATGGCTTGGAAATGCTCTCTTATGATGTAGAATGCTTGGTCATCAAGGTCTTCAGTGAATTCTCATCCAGTGCAAAGAATATCAGTGAACTTAAAGAATTCTTTGACTTTGTGGAGACAGAATATTCAGAAATCTTATACCAGCTACCTAAACGTTTTCTGACCCTTTTCACTGCCATAGACAGGTTACTGAAGAACTGGCCCGCACTCAAATCTTACTTTGTGAATAAAGGCAAGGAAGATGTGAGCTGCACAATATGGGCCTTTCTTGCTGAGCAAGAGGACACTGTTTCTGATGATGAAACTATTACGCTTCCTGAACTGTACATCTACTTTGTGCACAACATTCTGAGCCAATTTAACAACACAATAAAGGTTCTTGAGAATGATTACATTCAGGTAACTGAACTGTATGCTACATTCAACAAGCTGAGAAGAGAGATTCAGAATCGACAAGAGAAAGGCTTCTATGGGTACAAAGTGACCCAGTTCTTGAAGAAGCTACCACTTAACGAGCAGAATAAATTTGTTGGCGATGCCCAACAGGCTTACACACGCATGCTGCAGTACCTGGAAAAGTGGTTTGATTTCAGCGAAAACTCTTTCTATAAGTTGTGTGCACCACTCAATCTGGACGAACCTCTTCAGCTAGACAAACTGTGTGCGTTGTCGACACACTTGAACATTCAAGTGGACATAGATGAATTATTTACAGAAATGTGCGTATTGAATGATGTGCTACCAATCCTAAAGAGTTCAATAAAGGACGCTGAAGCGACACAGTGCCAGCAGCACCATCTAATCAAGGTCTCTGAGGTGTGGGTAGAACTCTTTAAGTGCTGCGAGGCCCCAAACTTGCTCAGAATTGTGCAGCACGTGTTTGCTGTTCCACCCGGCAACGGCTTTGTGGAACACATTTTCAGCGTTATGAAGAGCTTGTGGGCTGACGAAAGGAATCGGCTCCAAGTGGACATAGTGAAAGCTGAGCTATTCATGCACTTCAACTATAAAATGACATGTGCCGAGTTTGCGGGATTTTTGCAGACAGGAGCAGCTAAGGAGCTTGTGACAGCGGCAACAAATGATCAGAAGTTTCAATTGCCACTTACACCGCCCTGTCTGGGCTAGACTACACGCTGCTAGAATACAACAGCATTATAGTCATATTTTGTTATCCTAAAAAAAGTTAAACCCTTAAGTACACAATATAGAGTTAGAATATGAATTAGTAGAGAATATTTGAGGTTGCTTTAACTTCATTACTTGTGGGCCAGGCAGACACAGAGCTGGCCTACAACAAAGGTGACTTTAACCCCCTCGCTGTCCTGTTCGTGCCTCAAGTGGAGAAATAAATGCACAGAGAATTGAGGCCTGTATGTTTGCATTGTTCTACATAAATATCGTTACCTATACAATGGAAGTTCTTTGTGGCTGCGCTAGGGAGTTTCTTGCCCTGTTCTTGTTATATTTTTGTTTTACTTCTGAGGAATAAAGATGATACAAAGTTTGTATGAAATGATTACGCAGTATCTGCTGACATGTCCAAAAATGTAAAACTTTGCACCTAGCTGTATATTAAAGCGCACACAAAAAAGCCCACCCGGTTTTCAGAGGTTTCGTGGGTGCTCAGCCCCACAGAAAGCCTATTTACCTTTATTCCGGTGTCCGATGGAGATGCCTCATTGTAGGCAGTGAGGTTTGAAAGGTTTTACCGAGGTCCTTCAGACTTGAGAAGTGATTAGGTTTCAATATACCTTTATCAATTCTGGTCTTTTTTTTGTTATGCCTGGAACCATTGTAATTAAACATCTACCTTGGGTTTATGCAAATACCAGGGCACAGATCCGATCAAATCAAACAACATCTCCCCATCACGTTGCACTTTCCTACCTATCGGGAGTGATGGAGCTGGTGACTTGGATCCAGTCTTGCAGCGAGTTAGACCACTAGTGCCAGTGGGATTCTTCACACTTCGCAGCACCGAGCCCAGCTGGCACAGTTCCAATGTTTGTGTTCATTTCTAGTTTACAATATCTGCACTTACGCGTTTAGCACCTCCCTGCGATCCAAGAGGGCGGGTCCCAGGTAGCCTGGCCACTTTTGTAATGGACGTTGTTCCACGCATCTTTGAAACAGCAGCAGATTGGGATATCATGTTGGGGTTTTTTGCTGATTAAGGTCATAATGTGATTCATCAACCTGCAGGAAGATGTTAGTCTTGAAAGGATTGGATGATAAAACAATTTTCATGGGCAAGGCTGTTGTTCCCCTGTAGTATCTAAGCTCTTTGTGAATAATAATGAGCTTATCTTCACCAAACTCCTGTGAACTAGGGAATCATTGATTTCCACTTTACAGATGAGGAGCTGAGGCACAAACAGGTAAGTTGCCTGACCTTGATCACACAGGAATTACCTGGCAGAGTTGTGAAATGCGCCAGGTGATCCTTAGTTCCAGTCCAGTGCTCTGTTACTGGAGGGATAGCCATGTGTGACGGTGCTGCCCGTGGGAGCCAGCTGAGGTCACTCATTAGGGTGAACGGCAAACAAAACGGGGCAGACAAACCCCAAACGCTGGTGGATATTCCAATACTTAGATTTACCAGCCAGCATAAAACAGCTTCTGTAGTACCTCACTGGTTACTTAGAAGTCCAAACAACGCAGTTCCCTTGAAGTGCCCAGCCTCAGGCCTCCGTCCAGACACACCTGTCAGATATGATGCTGATTACTGAAAATCTTCTCTCATCATGTAAAAGAAAAGGTTCTTCCAACCCCAAAGGATCAGCCACATACCCAGGTCCAATTATAACTTAGATCTTACCCAAAATACACGCTCTAGCCAATTCTTATTAACTAAACTAAAATTTATTAGAAAAGAAAAGAGAGAGTGTGTTGGTTAAAAGATCAATATACAGACAGACTTGAATTCAATTCTTGAGGTTCAGATACATAGCAGAGATGAGCTTGTAGTTGCCAAAAGTCCTTTTAGAAATAGTCCATAGGTTATAGTCCAATGTCCATATTCAGGGTGGCTCCAGTTAGTGACTGGGGATCTCAATCCTTGTGGCTTAAGGTTTCCCCCTCTGGAAACCCAAAGTAGATCTGAGATGAAGCAGGATCGTGTCCCAGGGTTCTTATACATTTCCAGCAGCCTTTTGGCCTTAGACAACAATAGGCTTAATTCTCCTTCTCTCAAATATCCTGGCAATTAGCACAGGGTAATTTATCCATTAAACAGTTCAGATCCAGGTTACCACAACCTTCAAAGAGACACACAGACAATAATACTATTTCCCTCAAGTATCATCATGTTAATATTCCTTTTTTGATCTTTGAATCAAAGCTGTAGCAATAGACAAGACTTGTTTACTTATATCACAAGACCTGAGCAAACACCTCCCCTTCTACCTCTAACAATGCAGACTTGCATTTCAAAGCTCTATTCATCTACTGATCTTCCTAACCAGTCTCTAAAGTTCGGCCATGGGTCAGGTCAGTCTGTGAAGTAATTAACTCTTTCTGGCCGTCACCTTTCAATGACATATTATATTCTACTCATAGCGTCACACCGTGTTAGTCTGGATCTGTAAAAAGCAACAAAGAGTCCCGCGACACCTCCAATACATCTGTTAGTCTGTAAGGTGCCACAGGACTCTTTGGTGCTGTTGCTAACTGTTACTGTTAGGTGATGCTGATTGTACTAGCATATGCATCCGAAGAAGTGGGCTGTAGTCCACGAAAGCTTATGCTCTAATAAATTTGTTAGTCTCTAAGGTGCCACAAGTGCTCCTGTTCTTCTTTTTGCGGATACAGACTAACACGGCTGCTACTCTGAAACCTAACTTTTATATACATCTGTTAATGGGCAGTTTCAGTTTAACTGGCATTGGGATTCTCCTTTTGTGAACAAAGACCTCTTATCTCTTGCCTACTGACCCGTTGTGGCTTTGAAGAATTTATCATCATCATTCTGGCTGTAAACGTCAATGTAACACCCCAGAAATTAGCAGCGTTTGACAATACAGCGTGGGAACTTTCTTATGAAGATTGTAAGAAACCTGGCTTTGCACGCTAAGCTCTGCTTTAATTGGGTTGTTTCAGTTGAGCACTCCGTGTGGGTTTAAAATGTGTGGTGTCACTTGACTGGAGTTGGATTGGACGGTTTAGCACGCTAGGGGGCTTTGGGGAATTTTATGTTTTCTTTCTTTATAGGAGAGACGTTTAATTAAGCTTTAACTGTCCTTTTAGGTAGAGATTTAAAGTAAGACTCATAAGGAAAAAGGAACGCCGCTATGTACGAGGTTCATCTGTTCATACTTTTTGATTTTTGTCTCATCATTAAATAATTCAGCTGGATGACCAAAGAATCCACCCATGGTATACATTACATTACACTATTCTGTTCGTGGAGATTAAGTCAAAATTCTAACAGTGACTAAACTGTCACTTGCGTACTCAACTCTTGTTAAACTGTAGAGTAAACTATGAATGTAGAAAATACTGACCGACAAGTAGAAGCATGAAAGTAGAATTGCTAAACAAAAATAACTAGTGCTGTTACTCGTGGGCTATTACTAATGAGTTACCTCGTACTTACAATTACCGCTGCAAGCGCTTCGGGAAAAGCGACCTGGTGAGCAAGATCAGCATTGCCAACCCCCCGAATGGAAAAATCACCAGTCAGCCTCCCAAACTCACGATCAGTCAGTCCCCCACGGCAGACTGGACTCATCTCCTCCCCACTGCAGGCAGCTCACCCCCATCAACGCATGGAAACCCTTAGCCTCTTCTTCCTTCCCTAGTCCAGGCAGGCACACACCTCTGGGCCCGGGGGAATCCGGGAGCAGGAGCTTTCCTTCCTGCTCACTGGTCCAGGACCAACGCAGGAGGGTCTGAGGGCATTTGGACTGGTCCCACTCGCAAGTTTCTCTGACAGGCAAATGCCCCAGCTTTGGGCCCGCAACGCTTGCCTGTCACCTCACTGATTATGTGAGTGTTAATTATGTAAAGTGTTCAAACGTCTCCAGGCTCAGCAATTCTACACTTTCATTGGTCCCTCCTGCCTGTTCAAACACCCCCTCCCCCGCAAGCAAAACCCCAGCCTGTTAACCACTGCCCTTGGCCTGGGAGAAATATCATCCACAAGGAAGAGAAATGCTGTAGTGTGTGACTGCCCCGCTGCTCCCAGAACACACTGGACTCAGTGCAGTGTTCCCAGCCAGTCTCACGGGGAGGAGGCAGCTCCCCTGTCCCTGCCCAGAACTAAGAGCTCAGGGGGGTTCTGGACCACAGGATGGTTGAGTTTTAAATCTCTCCATTGAGGCTGCAGGTGGGTGGGTGGGTGGGTGGGATAAGCAGGGCAATGACTGTTTCAGGGAACCTGGGAGCTGCATGCAAAGGGATGGAGACAAGTTAGGGGGTGGTGAACTTCTGCCACAGCCTATGGCCACAGGGATCACTCAGTACACTACCTCCAGCACAGTCACACACTCCGGCTCACGAGCACAGCCGTGGTGGGCGTATCTGACCCTCAAACCAACTAGGAACCTCCCGAGCGGTCCCACCTGGAGGAGGCCTGCCCCTTCCAGCCACTGCTAACACTGGACACTCTCTCTTCCCCACGTCCCCAAACACGGCATTTCTGACCGTTCAGGCGAGACGGCAACAAGGCTGCTGAAAGCCCTGCCTGTGCAATGGGGCCTACATCAGCTATGGACCAAGGAAAGGGGTGAGGTGGTTCCCTTGATCAGAGGGAGCCTTTGCAGAAATTGGGGGGCGGGGGGGGCCTTTTAAATAAAACAATCCACAAACCTATTTTACATGTTTCAAGCAGGATCAAATGGTTTTACGCCATTCCTAAGAGAAAGCAGCCAGCCCCAGTGATCAGCATCACCCCCTCTGCAGTCTGGAGGCACAGCCGGTCGTTTGTTCTCTCCGCCCCCAGGATGAGTGAGCTCCCGTCCCAACTGGCCTAAGCTCACCTCCGATGCATCGATTCGGTTTCTGTAAGTCATGGACCAGTCCACACCTGGACACAAACAGGATGCACATTCCACGGCACTCAGATGTGGCCAACACGGCAGGAGAAATCCACAGAGCCGCGCCAGCATGAATGAGAAGGGGCTACAGCTCCATAGATTTGAATTTAGCAGTTCTGCTTTCTTTCACAGCTCACTCTCCCCTCAGTAACTCACCTCTGCTCCACACAGTCTCTCGCCCCCACAGCACACAGGTTTTGCCAGTTATTTTTTCACAATTCACATTTAGGCGATCATTGAACACCATATTATTTTGATGACGACTTTTTTGGTGCCTTAGAATCAGGCCGTGAGCCCCACACGTCCCAGCACACTGGCTAGGACCTGCTCTCCAGGCAGCTCAGAGATAAGCAGCTGATGAGTTTTTAATCAATAAAATGTTTTTTCCTCTCTCAGCAGGTGAATGCTCAAGTCTTGGACTGCCTCCTTTTACTTCCTTCCTGGGAGGGGTCTAGAGCAAACACAGCCCTTCTTGGTGCAGCCCCCAGGCTCCCTGCTTAACAGGACATAGCTCCCTGGCAGTTTTACGAAAATGCCCCCAGAGCAACCGGCTCCACATGGATTCCCGGATGTCTAATAAGTGTTGAGCGCCACCTAAACCTTTGCTCACAACTGGGACATTTATAGGGCCTCTCGCTCGTGTGGGTTCTCTGATGGGCTGTGAGGGACGATTTCTGGCTGAAGCCTTTCCTGCACACCACACATTTGTAGGGTTTCTCCCCAGTGTGGATTCGCTGATGCTCAGTCAGGTTCGAGCTGCTGTTGAAGCTCTTCCCGCAGGCGCTACGTTTGTAGGGTCTGTCCTCCTGGTGTCAGAGAAGCTCTGTGCTTCGCTGGAAGCCTTTCCCACACTTGCTGCACCCATAGGGCCTGTTCCCCGTGTGGCTCCTCTGATGGGCAAGGAGGGATTTGCTCTGACCGAAGCTCTTCTCGCACCCGGAGCAGGTCCAGGGTCTCTCTCCCGTGTGCATTATTTGATGCTGAACGAGAGCCGAGCTGTGACTGAAGCCTTTCCCACACTCAGTGCATTTGTAGGGTCTCTGCCCCGTATGGCTCCTCTGGTGAACTAGGAGGGTGGTGCTCCAGTTGAAGCGCTCCCCACATTCCCTGCACTGATGGGGTCTCTCGCCTGTGTGGATCCTCCGGTGAGCTCCAAGGGTTGAGCTCCAAGAGAAGCTCTTCCCACACTCGGAGCATGTGTAGGGCCGCTTGCCGGTGTGGAGTCCCTGATGTCTGATCAGTTCCGAGCTCTGCCCAAAGGCCTTGCCCCAGTCAGCACGCTCGTACCTTTTCTCCACCAAGTGGATTCTCCGGTGTCTGGCAAAGGCAGAGCGCTGCTGGAAGCTCTCCCCACATTCAGTGGGTTGGCGGGGGATCTGCTCAGCGTGGCTCCTCTGGTGTCTCAGGAGTGCTGAGCTCAGCCGGAAGCTCCTCCCACACGCAATGCATTTGTAGGGCGTCTTTCCCATACAGATTCTCTGGTGTTTGATAAGGGCTGGGCACTGCCAGGAGCTTTTGCCCCATTCACCACATGTCTACGGTCTCTCTCTCTCCTGAGTTGGGCTCTGGTGCACAGCCACGTCTTCGCACTTCTTAAGACATCTCTCCAGAGAGTGGATTTGCCTCACCGGTCCCCTGTGGATTCTCTCTGCTGCATTGGTAACCCGTGCTGACTTCCACCGGCTTTTCCCTGGTCCAGACTCTGGGAGCATGGCCCATGGAGCAGTCTGACAACACCTCATTGGCTCTCACCTTTCCAGCATCTTCCCGCCGCGTTTTCTCACTCTCGAGCCCGCCATCTGCGGAACGGAGAGAGGGACCCGGGCACGGTCACGTCCGGCACTCAGGGGATCTCGGAAAGGAAAACGGCCAAGCGTAGGGCAGAACCAAGTGACATGCTAAGAAGCGCCACATCCGAAAGGCAATTCCCCCCCCCCGGACCCGTCCCCGGGGCAGCCCGAGGGGCACGCTCTGAACGCGGGCCCAGGGTCACTCCGGGGGTGGGGAGCCGCGTCTGCGTTACTAGACGGCCCGTCGGTGCCAGGGCGCGGGGCCGGGCCGGGCCAGGGGCCTCCAGGCTCAGGTCTCCTCCGGCCTCCACTTACCAGGGACAAGCCGCTCCCGGGAGCCCGGCTGGGGCCGGTCTGGCCCTGCCGCTCGGCCCCCGGCCCCACGCGGGACTGAGCGCGGAGCCTCGCACCGGGCTGCATGGAGCCGCCCCCCGGGACACGGCTCGGGCCGGTCCCGCTTCCCCCGGGGGCGGGGGGGGGTTCGGCCGGTACCGCGGGAGGCTCCGCCCCCTCCGGGCCGGCCCGTAGAGGCCGCTCACAGCCACACCGGAAGTTACTCCACCCGGAAGGGATGCCGGGGTGGACGCGTGACTCTCAGCCCCGCCCACTTCCGCTCGTCGGGGGGCACAAAGAGCCGGGAGGGCGCATGCGCCCCGCTCCTGGCTACGCGCGTCCTGGCCCCGTGGCGTGGGCAATGCGAGCGGGGCCGGCAGCGGCGCCCCCCGCCCATGGGCCCGGGCACGCCAGGCTCTGCCTGAGCCCCTGGCTCCGGGGCTGCCGGCCCCGCGGGGGCGCCCCGAGACCCGTCCCGTGGGCTGCCGGGGTCACGCCGCATTGCTGGGGCCGCCCAGCTCGGGGGGGGGGCGGTCCCAGGAGACCCCCAGCCGGGCATTATTTGTAACTCGGTCAATACTCCGCGGTGATTTGCTCCCGCCCCCCTGGGCTGGGGGGGGGCGTGTCAGCCCCATACCGGGGGGGTTCAGGGAGCGCAAAGCCTCTGGCCCAAGAGTGGGGGGTCCCTGTCCCCAACCCCGAGCTCTCCCGACGCGGGGTGACCACCACTGCCCCGCACAGACACGCGCGCTCACATCTCCGTCCCCAAGGGCGGCCAAGCCACCGACCCCAAAGCTTGACGCGGGGCAATGGGAACGCACTGATCCCCTGTGCTGGACCGTGGGAGTCAATACAGCCAACCCTTCCCCATTCTCCTGGGGTGCGAGAGCGGGGACTTCACACTGCGGTTGAGAACTTGGCCTTGGTTCACCTCTCCTGCCCATTGTCCTTTCCCACCTGCCCTTGAAAGTACATCTCTCCCATGTCTGAGAAAACACGTTCGCTACTACATGTGTCAGATAAACACTTAAAACCAATCCAGATTAACATGCGTCAGTTGTGTCAGTGGTGCAAATTGTGTGCTGTGTGACTCCCCAACCTGCTGACCTGAAATTGGGATGCCAAAGGCAAATCTCTGATGAATCACCCTTCCCAGGTATATGCAAAAGCTGCTGCCCACCCCTCTGAACCTACAACACAAGATCCAGACCCAAACCGAGGGACCAAAGGGGGGTGTGAAGGGATTTATACAGGAGACTGAGGAGAGGCTGAGGGAACTGGGATTGTTTAATCATAGGAGCTCGGCTGTTCTCAGTGGTGGCAGATGACAGAACAAGGAGCAATGGTCTCAAGTTGCAGTGGGGGAGGTTTAGAATCATAGAAGATCAGGGTTGGAAGGGACCTCAGGAGGTATCTAGTCCAACCCCCTGCTCAAAGCAGGACCAACCCCAACTAAATCATCCCAGCCAGGGCTTTGTCAAGCCTGACCTTAAAAAACCTCTGGTTTTATACTCCTGCCGATTACCATCCTCTCTTAGCAGAAATCTATAGCAATAGCGAAGACCCTAGTTGACTTCATGGAGTATCTGGCACATCGCTCTTTTCAGGGTCAAAAGAAGGGATTTTAGGGTAGGGATTTTGTTTCGCTCTCTATTTGGGGGGGTTGGGGGGGGTTGGTCAGGGTTAATTGGGTAGAAGGGAGGGTCGTTAGGAGTCATTCTTCTGATGGAAAAGCCTTTTGAAGAGGAAAGCTTTGCTGTGTTTCCCACCGACTCAAGACTTTAGATTCACCCGATTGCCTCCGGAAGTTTGCTCCATACCTGAAGCTCCTGGACGGGATGCTTTGTCCTGCGCTGGGTGACCTGTGTTGGCTCAGACACAGCTGTCATGGTGGTTCATAGATCAAACTTCAGTCTTTCACAGAGCTGGGGCGTTATCCATTCATTGAACTTTTCTTTCTGTTTATAATAATCTCTCCGCACCTGCTGCGCGGCCTGTTTCCCTGTGGGCATCCCAGCACTCAGTGTTATCTTCGTGCTGCTCTTTGCATGCAACACAGCTAACGTCTGGGGGGCAGGGGTTAATGAAAAGAAACTCTCAGCACTGCCAAGCCTGGGGGGCAGGGAAATGATGGAGTGGAGCAGGCCGGGGGCTGGAACAGTTTGTGTAGTGGGGGGCTGAGAGCCACTGAACCAAACTGGGAATCCTGGATATGATAGAAACCACTTCAGATTTGGAGGTGCTGCAGCCCCCTCCTAGCCCTAGTTCCAGCATCTGTGGGCGCAGCCTCTGGGCCCCACAGCTGGATGAGAGCAGCATGGCCGGTTGCAGAACTGGAGGCCAAGGGCCCAGGCTTCGAAGGGCACTGGAGGCAGAATGCCCTTGGCGCTCTCACACCTCAAGACTGGCCCAAGCAGGGCCTATGCAGCAAACCCAGGCGCAGCTACGCTTGGAAACCTGGTCACGTTTAGACCAGGGGGAAGGGGCACAGCAAGGATCCCAGGCTTCGGCGCCTCTCTGACACTTATGTGGAACCTCCCCCCCGCAGCAGTCCAGTGCTGCTAACCCGTGGGGGTCACGTTAAGATCAGCTCCCTTAGTGAGGCCGTGGCTTTTCATCTATAGTTTCAATGTTGTAGATTTTTTAAGCCCGCGTAAAGACAAACCCACTAAAGTTATGGCTCCCCCAGCCTGGGCCATCCCCAGCAGCCAGAGCCCGGCGCAATCAGAAGAGGAACGCCAGCCTTTTCCGAAGCGCTCGCTCACTTTGGGGGAGCCCTAGCCGAGGCCCCAGAGGTGCAGGGGACCTGCCCGTAAGCCTGTGCACTGCCACCCAGCGTTACCAGCCCCATCATGTGCTGCGAGGCAAGGGAGTGTCCCGAGACACTCAGACGAGACCGGTTGTGATCATGTCCCGGCTTTAATGTCACTTTGTCATGTAACACGTCTTAAACAGAACTCACCCCCCAAAACTGTCTGAGCCCTGGGCTTTCAGTCAGAGGTGCCGACTTTCTAATGCACCAGGGGTGTGTGTGTGTGTGAGATCCCCCCACTATGCCCCTGTCCCCACTCCATCACTTATCCCTAAACCCCCCATCCCCACCCTGCCTCTTCCTGCCCTGTTCCACCCCTCCCCCAAGAGTGCCACGCTCTCGCTTGTCCGCCCTCCCCTCTCCCCCCCAGCATCTCCTGCGCTGGGAGGGACGTGGAGGTGTTGATTGGTGGGGCCTGCCGGCAGGCAGGACACACTGAGGGGGGGAGCTGATGGGGGGGCTGCCAGTGCGTGCTCAGCACCCACCATTTTTTTTCCAATGGGTGCTTCAGCCCTGGGGCACCCATGGAGTTGGTGCCTATGCTTTCGGCCCTTCCTGATCAAAGCCAGTGGGGTGACCACCAGCGTGTCCTCTCATTTTTCCCACCCATGTGCGAAATGAATTGTGTTATGTGCACCTATATGGAGGTGATGTGTGTGACACATCACCTCATATTGGTGCACGTAAAATTCATGTGGTGGGGGTGGGGCCAAGGGATTTGGAGTGTGGGAGGGGGCTCAGGGCTGGGGCAGAGGGTTGGGTGTGGGGGCTCCGGCTGGGGATGCGGGCTCTGGGGTGAGGCCGGGGATGAGCGGCTCAGGGCTGGGGCAGAGGGTTGGGATATGGGGGTGAGGGTCCCGGCTGGGGGTGCAGGCTCTGGGATGGGGATGAGGGGTTTGGGTGCAGGAGGGAGCTCCCCTCAGCTCTCGCTCCCCGCGGCAGCTCCGGGGCTGGGGCTGTGGGCTAGGTGCCTCTCCCTGTGGCCACGGAAGGTCCAGGACGGGGCTGGGGCCAAGGGAGGGGCATTTCTTCCCCAGCTGCGGCAGGTCTGGGGCTGGGGGAGAGGAATCTCTCCCCGCCACAGCCCTGAGCGCCTGCGTGGCGCTTAATAGGCTGCTGCGTGGCCGCGCAGCTTAGAGGGAACGTAGGTGACCACGCTCGCCCCTGCTAGCCACTGATGGTGTGGGGGAAAGCCCCCCGAGCAGGGTTATTTGCACTGGGGTAACAACTGTGCCCAGGTGCTCAGCTGTGAGGATAAGGGCTTTTCCTGTAGCCATACCGTAGGGTCGGAGGCCTTTTCCTTGAGTAAGCAGCAGCCGTGAGCGAAGAAGCAGGAAGCCACATCCTCACCTACCGGGCTGCAAAGGCGTCTGCTGTCCCAGTAGCACCCACCATCACCAGAGAAAAAACCTGCAGCTGGTTAAAGAAAACGTTGTTTGAAGCATCCTGGGTGGCAAGGAACCACGTCTCAGCAGTTGTGATTGTAAAACCTCCACTTCGATTGTTTTGCCATTACGGTCCCTACGTCGCTATCGTTTATCTGCAGGGTCTCGATCTGGTTCTTCGATTGTTCCGGTCTGTTGCATGACTAATTGTGTTCGGTGTAAAACAATCATGTTGGTGGGGTATGATTGGTTAAAGAATTATTTTACACTAGGTTAGGATTGGTTAGGGAATTGGTTAGTAATATTTTAGTAAAATGACTGGTGAGGACTCTGGTTTCACTATATAAACCGGGGGCCAAAAGGAAGTTCTTTGGGACCCAGCCCAGGATCAGAGCTGCCAGCCCTCAGCACCCAGCCAATGCCACCGGGCAGAGGCTGGAGTCCCTGGGTGACCTGAGCCTGCCTGGCCAGCAGGGATGTCTCCTGGCAAGCGGTGAGCACTGTGTGCTCATCGGGTTTGGTACCTGTGAATAACTAGAGGTGAAGGCTATTGCTGTGCGAGGCGCTATCACTGGGGAAAAGCCCCACAAAACCCACAGAAGATTACGCCCTGAGCCCTAGGAATGGGACACGGGTAGGTGCCTAAATCAAGAGGGTTACGCCTTGAGCGCTAGGAACTGTTGCTGGTTTGGGGAGTGCCAGCTGAGCAAAGGCATATGAGGAGTTAAGGGGTGGGGCAGCCATGTTGTGGGAGGGGAGTTGGGGGGCCGAGTTCGGGGGGAATGGGGCAGGGAGCCCCCAGGCGGCGCAACGGCTGAGCGAACCCGGTGGTGGGGACAGCTGAGGATGCTTCATACCCCACCCTGGCAAGGGATGTCTGGCTGGGGAGGGCACCGGGCGCAGCCTGCAATGGGGTGGGGGCTCCAGCATGGATAGCGGAGGGGGGAGGGGGGAAGGGGACAGGTCAGTGCCCGGGGGAGGGGGGGTGTCCCCTGACCCTTCACTGCAAAACAGCCCATCCCCACCCCACCCCGACGCCTGAGATGGAGGGAATAGGTCAGTGCGAGGGGGGCAGGGTCCCCAATAGGCCACACTGCGAAATAGCAACTCCGTCCCACCATCTGCAAGCCAGCTGCTGAGGGAGGGAGGAGGAAACCTTCCAGCTGCACCTCTGCTGCTCCCCTGACCCCAGCCCCCCCCAAAACCCCTCTTCCAGCCCTGCCCCCAAACTCCCCCTACACATGCTCTGCGCGCCGGCTCTGCCAGGCAGGGCCAGTGGCTGGGCTGTGGGCCCTGGGGCTGCGCTGAAGGGCCAGGCCGGGAGGGGAGGGGAAAGATGCAGCCTGGGGGGGCAATGCCCCTAATGCCGCCTCGATCTCCGCCCCTGGCTGTGACATCACAAATGTCGCTCTGATGCGGCGCAGGGAACGCGCTCCCGGGAAATGCTGCGGGTTGGGGCAAACGTGTCTACGGGATCCTTGCGGCAGGGCAGCAGCACGGGCGGCGCTCAACGTGCGCTTACTGCGGGGCTGGGGGGTCCCCCACCGAAACCTCCCTCGCTAAGCCCAATGCACGGGGGAGGGGACAGGGGTTTCTACCTGGGGGGGGGGCAGTTTCAAGAGGCTAGCGGTTCATTGCCCCGTGACCCCCTTCTAACAACAAAAATGACTACGTGACCCCAGGCCTGGAAACGTCCGAGCCCCGCCCCCCGGGGGGGACCAAAGCCCAAGGGCCTCAACCCTGCGCGGGGGAATCGTCGCCTCGGGAGGGGGGGTCACTTGTCCCAGATTTCTGGGCGGGGGCTCCAGCCGCTTCTCGTTTGGACTGTTCAGAGCAGCCCTGAGACACTGAACCTGGCCCTCGCCAAGGCTGCCGAAAGGTTTCGCTCCTGGCCCCGGCCCGCTGGAGCTGGGCGTATTTGTCTCACCATCTTTCTCAGCCCCTACTACCCCCCCCCCCGCGACTCCTGGGTCTGTGGGGTTTGTCCTGCCTCCCTGGCTGGTTTCTCCCCCCGCCCCCCCGCCAGCCCCTCCTGATGTTCTCTCTGGTCCTTAGACTTTATTCCTTTGCCCGTCTCCTGCCCCCTGCCCCGGTTCACGGCTCTCCATCTTCAGGCCTATTGTCTCAGCCGTTCCCCCCACCTCGCTCCCTGCCCCCTCACGCCATCCCCCAGCCTGTCTCCCCCCCAGGGCAGGGGAGTAGAGGGTCAAGCTGCTGGCTGGCAGGGGGATGTGGACTCCCGTTGGGCAGGTGAACGGGCCACACAGGGGCCAGCAGGGACAGAGTGTGGCCACCTCAGGGCTGAGGGCATGGAGCTGGGAAAGGGGCCAAGCCGAGCGGAGGGGACTGCCGCACAGGAGAGGGCCCCCAACAAAGGAAAGTGGGATCACCTCAGAACAGGGGGGTAGGAGGGGACGGAAAGAACCAACCCACCCTAGCAGGCAGGAGGTGCCAGAAAGGGGGGCAGCCGCCCCAGTGGGCAGGAGGGGCAGACCCTTGTGACGTTATTGATATAATCTGGAACCATAAGATCATTGTTGCAACCAAGGTCCTGTAGTGGCACGCAAATCTTGTATAAAGGGGGTCAAATGGGGTGTCTAAGACAAGGTTATGGTTTACTGGTTATGATTATGCTGTCTATATGTGTGTATCACTTTTGTAGTTGAAGTTATGAATATTGGCTCTATACTGTCTGTATTTCAAACTTATGCTATGCTGCTGGGTAACATCCCAGACAAACTGGTGTTAGCTCTGCCTAGCCTGTTTGATGGCCCATTAAGGACCATCAGCTATACAATGGACCCATTGAGAGAAGGCAGATACGCCTTGTAACTCAGCAAAGTATGCAGGGACTGGCCCATGTGACTCCAGACTCCATGTTGCTGTAACTTTCCACAGTAAGAACAAAGAGGTATTCTTACACCTGGAAAAGACTATATAAGGCTGATGCCTCATCTCCATCTTGTCTTCAATCCTGCTTCTTATCTCTGGAGGAACTTTGCTACAAGCTGAAGCTTTGAACAAAGGACTGAGGACCCATCCCAGCGGGGGATGTATTCCAGAGACTTGATTTGAACCTGCAGTTTATTCCATCGCTGCTGCAAGCCTGAACCAAGAACTTTGCCATTACTGTATGTAATTGATTCCATTTAACCAATTCTAACTCTCATCTCTATCCTTTTCCTTTTATGAATAAACCTTTAGATTTTAGATTCTAAAGGATCGGCAACAGCGTGATTTGTGGGTAAGATCTGATTTGTATATTGACCTGGGTCTGGGGCTTGGTCCTTTGGGATCAGGAGAACCTTTTTCTTTTCCTGGGGTATTGGTTTTCATAACCATTTGTCCCCATAACGAGTGGTACTGGTGGTAATACTGGGAAACTGGAGTGTCTAAGGAAATTGCTTGTGAGACTTGCAGTTCGCCAGTGGGGTGAGACTGGAGTCCTCTTAGTCTGGCTGGTTTGGTTTGCCTTAAAGGTGGAAAAAAACCCAGCCTTGGGCTGTAACTGCCCTATTTGAGCAATTTGTCCTAAGTTGGCACTCTCAGTTGGGTTCTGCCAGAACCGCATTGTCACAGTGGCGTAGTCGTGCTTGGATCCACAGAACCAGGTCAATTAAGCTTTGGATCAGAACCCCACGTTATCCAAATTTGAATTTTGGGATTGAGAGTTTGGTTGGTTAAAGAGCAGTTGCAATGGGTGAGCAAAGAGCATATGAGGGCCTTGACAAAAAAGCCCTGAAAGATTTGTGTTCAGAAAAGGGGATAAGCTTTAGAAAGAAAGCTACAAATCAAGAACTGAGAGAGCTGTTAATGGCCAGTGATCAGAAGGCAGAAGCAATTGAAAAGCAAAAGGCAGCAAGTAAACTGCAACTTGAACATGAACAAAGACTGGCAGAAATTCGATTGCAGGAACTAGAAGCTGAGGCAAAAGTGCAAAGATTTCAGCTCCAAGTCAAAAAAGCAAGGGAAGAAAAGCAGAAATTGTATCCTCTTGAAAGTCCAGTTCATAACAATGTTGGTATGTTGTATAACTCTGAGCAGTTGTCTGGGTGTAACCAAATGTACCCCAATTCTGCCACCTTTTATGTAAATGCTTTTACTGTGTGTTCAGTAAAGGGTGACTCCATAACTGGTGCCAATGCTCTGTATGGGAGTGGTAATGAAAGATTCACAGAGAATGTAAAAGTCAATGGTAAAAGCTGTTTAGGGCAAATTATGGCTTCTAACATCACTCTGGTTAAAGCAGATCTTGTCAAAGAGGAAGATTATTTACCAAATCAGAGTGTGAATGTTGTAGTCCTCTATGAGTTTACTGTCCGTGTGCCTTTAGCCAGAATCCACCTTGAATGGAATGGTGCTAAGCATGAGGTTATAGCTGGTGTAAGGAAGTTATTGCCTAAGGATCTTTTGATTGGGGAAAATGTTAAAGCTTTGTTCAGTCCAGGTGGTCAGTCACAGGACAGGAATGATCTTAAACCTGTGTCTATTGTGGGCAATGATTTGCCTGGGGAGGGTTGCTCCAAAGGTTTGTCTGAGAAGAGCTATTTGTCGGTAAATGAAGTTTCTGAAGGTCGGTCTAGTGTCTCAGAAGTGAATCTGGAGTTAAATCAAGAGCAGCAAAATCTTATTGGGCAGGAAAATGTTTCTCTGGAGCAGACTAAAGAGGATGGTCAGGTGGAAGCCCTAACTGAGGAAGGAAAGGGTGGATTTTTGATGGGTGATGCTTTGGTGGCTAGTACAGCTTGTAAAAGTGAATCTGAAAAGGGTAACTGTGGTTTGCTGGCAGTGGCTCAGTGTAGTAAAAAGAGCAGTTTATCTGCTGGGAGTGGCAAGGTGCCTGGTAAGGAAGCTGCCCCACTCTCCCAGTCTTTGTCTGTAATCAGCCCTGTGTGCTGGGACAAAGGAGAGGAAGGCAGGAAAAGTTTGGAGGAGCCTGGGCAGCCTTGTGAGCTGATGGCTTTGTCTAGTCAGCAGTTTGGGAAGGCAAGGAGAGGGGAAGATAAATGTCCCTATACCTTACCTGTTTCCTGTGTGGAGAATAGTGACAGTGAAGGAAATGTGCCTGTGTCTGTCAGGGGTATTGACTTGCCTATGGAGGAAGCTACCTCAGTCTCCAAGCAGTTGTCTGTGAACAGCCCTGTGTGCTGGGACAAGGGAAATGAAATCCCGAGCTGTGTGTCTGGTAAAAAAGGTGTCTCCAGCTCTTCTTTGTCTGTGAAGCAGACAGAAGGTGCCTTTCAGCCTGTAATGGTTGAGAATAGTGCAGTTGTCTCAGAATTGGTTCTGAATTCAACTAAAGCCCAGGAAGGGAATGGTCCTGAGTCTGTGTCTGCTGGGGAGAATGGCACTGTAACTAAGTTGCATACAGTTAGTGTCTTAGCAAAATCCCAGAGACCAGACGATTCTGGTGCTTGTATTTTGCCTATGGCTAGTGTGTGGTTGGTAAAGGGTGTAGCAACACGGTCTAATCAGGGTAATACCCTAGCCAGGGCACACGGAGAGCATGAAGGTGATTTGGTTGTGTTACCTACTGATGATGTGGAAACTTGTAGCAAGAAGGAAAGGATTCCTGAACTTGTGTGTGGCAAAGGAAAGGGAAATGTTTCTAACCTTTCATCTAGGAAGTCTATGGGTTTGCCTGAAAGGGGATTGTGTAGAAATCTGCCTAATGGGCCAAAGGAGATCCTGGATGTAAGTAAGACCCAGAAAAAGTCTGTTGTTGCTCAGGAAAGTGTTCCTTTAGAGCAAGCCCTAGGTGAAGAGGGTAAGGGCAGAATTTCTGTGAGGGGTGATTTGCTGCTTAAAAAAGCTCCTGGGGAAAGGAATCCTCATGGTAATTTGTGCAAGCAGTTCCCTGCAAATGAAGGGTGTGAGAGTAATTTAATCAAGGAAGTTTCAGTTCCTAACAGCCAGAAATTTTCTGTTGTGAATGGATCCACTGACTTTCCTTTCGAAAGATCCAGTGTGGGTAGCTTTGAGAAGGTCTCAGATGGAGTAAGAGCTGTTAAAAAAGTTGAGCAGCCCTATAACCGAGTGGCTGGGTGTGGCCAGCTTGTTGGGAAGACAATGGTGTTGGAACAGGAATGTCTCCATTCTAATTCTTTAAGTGAGCAGTCTGTGCTTCAGGGTCTGAGGACAGATTTGGTTACTGGTGTTTCAAAGCAGAACATTTTTATGGCTAAATGCTTGAGGATGCAGGGGAGAACAAGCAAACTCTCACCCTCAGACTCTTTGGATTTGTGTGGTATCTCTTTAAAACAGAGTACAGCCTTGGAAATGATAACAGTTAAGGATATGAAAACTGGTGGACTGGCTTCTGTCTGTGGTAATGCAAATTACTTGTCTGGCTGGGAGGGGAAGGACTTGCTAATAGCTGTTAGCACAGAGAGCCCACCCCATCAGCCAGTAAATTCTGTTAAGCAAGAAAAATCAGGGTGTGATCCTGCAGGACAAGGAGGAAAGAGAAAACCGAATTTTGCAAAGGAAAGCCACAGGTTAACCCTAAAATGCCCAAACTCCAATGGTATTGAGCCAAAGGTGTGGCATAACAACCATAATTGTAGATGGACACTTGCAATGGATTTGTTGTTAATGCTAATGGTAATTTTGTAACTGATGTGTTGCTATTACCAAGAACTGTAAGAATGTACAATGTTCCTAATCTGTTGGAAAATCCCTTAAACATGTTAAAAGGAATACATGAGAACACACTTTATGTTAAAAGGCCTTGCTATACTAATGTTTCATAGTTGATGCCTGTAAACCGTATTGGAACTTTTCACAGGAGAAAAGACATTCCAGACCTAATGTACTGTATGAGAAGGGAAACTAAGGCACACTACCATATTGCCTTCATGGCTAAATGCCAAGATTCCTGTACTATGAACATCATTAATATCTGCATTTATTTGATGTTAATTGGGTTCCAAACATTTGCCCGAGCTTGTATGGATAAAGTAGCTGTTTTCTTTAGCTCTTGGCAAGATCACATGAGACATACAGAAACCATGCTGCAAGAGCAGATCCAATCCACTATTGTTCTAACCAAGTTTTACCTTGTTTGTAAAGAGGTTCAATCATGTTGTTGAACACAATTTTGATAAACCATTTCGGTTGTTCTTTAGCCAGCTAAGCCATAGTGAGATAAACCCAAGGATGGGGAGCTCTTGGGATGCAGTCAGTGATGTTTGTGTCATCCCTTCCTGCATCAATTTTGCGTTGGGGGTGTGACGTTATTGATATAATCTGGAACCATAAGATCATTGTTGCAACCAAGGTCCTGTAGTGGCACGCAAATCTTGTATAAAGGGGGTCAAATGGGGTGTCTAAGACAAGGTTATGGTTTACTGGTTATGATTATGCTGTCTATATGTGTGTATCACTTTTGTAGTTGAAGTTATGAATATTGGCTCTATACTGTCTGTATTTCAAACTTATGCTATGCTGCTGGGTAACATCCCAGACAAACTGGTGTTAGCTCTGCCTAGCCTGTTTGATGGCCCATTAAGGACCATCAGCTATACAATGGACCCATTGAGAGAAGGCAGATACGCCTTGTAACTCAGCAAAGTATGCAGGGACTGGCCCATGTGACTCCAGACTCCATGTTGCTGTAACTTTCCACAGTAAGAACAAAGAGGTATTCTTACACCTGGAAAAGACTATATAAGGCTGATGCCTCATCTCCATCTTGTCTTCAATCCTGCTTCTTATCTCTGGAGGAACTTTGCTACAAGCTGAAGCTTTGAACAAAGGACTGAGGACCCATCCCAGCGGGGGATGTATTCCAGAGACTTGATTTGAACCTGCAGTTTATTCCATCGCTGCTGCAAGCCTGAACCAAGAACTTTGCCATTACTGTATGTAATTGATTCCATTTAACCAATTCTAACTCTCATCTCTATCCTTTTCCTTTTATGAATAAACCTTTAGATTTTAGATTCTAAAGGATCGGCAACAGCGTGATTTGTGGGTAAGATCTGATTTGTATATTGACCTGGGTCTGGGGCTTGGTCCTTTGGGATCAGGAGAACCTTTTTCTTTTCCTGGGGTATTGGTTTTCATAACCATTTGTCCCCATAACGAGTGGTACTGGTGGTAATACTGGGAAACTGGAGTGTCTAAGGAAATTGCTTGTGAGACTTGCAGTTCGCCAGTGGGGTGAGACTGGAGTCCTCTTAGTCTGGCTGGTTTGGTTTGCCTTAAAGGTGGAAAAAACCCCAGCCTTGGGCTGTAACTGCCCTATTTGAGCAATTTGTCCTAAGTTGGCACTCTCAGTTGGGTTCTGCCAGAACCGCATTGTCACAACCCTCAAGACCTCAGCAGCCAGCGGCATGCAGGAGAGCTCCTTGCCTGCACCCAGAAGCCAGTGGCCAGCAGACAGCTGGGGAGGGCAGCCTGCAACCCACAGCCCAGCCAGAGCCAGACCCCGCAGGAGGCAATAACCTGCATGAACAGGGCTCAAGTCCCTGCTGTGTGGGCTGGGCTCTGCTCCAGGAACCTGACCCCACCATTCAGGGAGCGATCGTCTCAGAACTGGGCGCCTGTCCAGACTCGCTGAGCACCATGGTCCCTTCTGGCCTTACCGGCCCCGCAGAATCCCAGCAGTGGGGGCAGTGCGAGGCCCTTCCCCGGGGACTTCCGTGGGGGAAAGGGACCGAGCCCTTTCAAAGGAGCGCAGCCCCCGCAGTGCAGCCCGGGCTGCTATTCCAGCCAAGCCAAGAACCGCTCCAGGCGTTCGTGTCCATTCCCCCAAACGCCTGACGAAAGGCATGTCCGGCTCTGGCGGCCGCATGGCCCGAGCAGCGGCGCAGTTCCATCTCCCCAGGCAGACAGGGGGACGTTCATTAGTTGATTTTCAGCATTCAAATGTGACTCCAAAGTACAGCCTCTCCATCTGCTCACCTCCTATCTCCACGCTCAGCCACTCACAGCCAGCGCCGTTTCCAAGGCTAGCGCTCTCCGGCCCGCGCCCCAGAGCCCTCGGGCCGCACGCACAGCATGGAGTGCCCGTCGCACTGGTTCCTGCTGGACGGGTCAGATGGTGACGTCTGTACCAGGATTCCACCGGCTGAAGTCTTTGCGGCACTGCTGGGTGTCCCGCGCGGCCGCTCTCGCGCACGCTGAGCTCTTCGGGAGGCTGTTTCGAAGAGTTGCATGAAGCCAAACAGCAGCAGCTATTCCCCACCCCCCGAGGTCCTATTGCACAAGACAGCACTCTGTCCCCTCAGCCTACACACGCATCATCCCTCTGCTCCACCGAGCGTGTCCGCTGGCACCCTCAGCAATGGGCGCGAGGCCTTTCCGGTGAACGGGCTAAGAGCAAAGTGGAGTGGCAGGTGCTGGGATTAGAGGGGAACATCGCATCTCCTTGTTGCTACAAGTGAGAAGCCGGATAGTTCCAGGTCAGAGGGCGCAGAGGTGAGGCAGAAATGGAGGATGGAGGTGGATTGGCACGGCCTGTTGTTTTGCCAGCCACGCGTCTCTTCCTCGCACGTTTCTTTGCAACAAACAGTAGCAGCAGTGAGCCTCCCTTCAAACCACACTCAGGAACGTGCTATTTGCCAGGATGAAAATACCCCAGCTTCTGTGCCATGCCTAGGCTTGGCGAGGCACAGGCTGGCCAATGGGCCGAGTAGCACAGGTATTTCCCACCCCGGCAAACAGCTTCAACCTGTAGGATGAAGGGGTCCGGTGTTTATTTTTAGCCTGGAACATCCATAGTTGGGGGGCGGGGGATTAAGATGTGGGCTCCACTGAACACACAGGTGCATAACGAACATGCGAGAATACAGCCCCATTCGTGTTGGATTCTCTCAATCTCTTTGCAGCGTTACTGCCCTCAGCCTGCGGCCTTGTCACATCTCACAAGCAGTGCCCGGCGGTGAAGTGGACGGGACACGCAGGGAGCTCTGAGTCACGACAGAAGGAACACTCCACCATGGCGTTACGGAGCGCCGTGCTGTGGCCGACGCCATCTTTCCGCTGCTGCAGCCCCAAGTTCGGAGATCCACCCGCTGCCAAGCCGGGGGCAGGATACAAGACGCACTAGCGCAGAGAGAAGAGTTTGGGGTGCAGAAAGCAGTGGAGTTCTTCCTGGGAGAAGGGACCAGATTAAACAATAGCTGCCTAAGCTGCCCGAGTCGGCCCCCCGTGGCGTGGAAACCGGCAGGGCTCATTGGACAGGCTTTCCAGGAGGTAGAAAAGGGCCAGTGTCGCAGACTGAGACTGAGATCTGAAGGCCTCTTGCCAGTTCTCAGGATCCAGTGTAGTTCCAGGACTGCAGGGCCTGGGTCCCTGCTGGCCGCACAGGTCTGAACACCCTGGGAAGAGGAGGATATGGCCTGGAGAAGAAAAGCTGTCTGTCTCGACTTCACTACGGGGAAGGGATCGTAAGTACGTGTTAGGGAAGGCAGGTGAACTGAAACCTGACTCGCCGAGGGGGCTGCTCCCAGGGGCTGGTGGGTCAGTTCTCTGCAGGGCAGAGTGAAAGTGAAACGTACAAAAGTCTCTTGGAGCAGAGAAGAGGGAGGAAAATCAACACTCTCTCAGCCTGAGAAAACTTGCCAGTGTGTATTTCATTAAGAAATCTCTGATGGTCTCTAAATCTCTGAAGGTCGGTGGCCTTCACAACATCCCCTGGCAGCGAGTTCCACAGGTTGACGGTGCGTTGGGTGAAAAAATCCTTCTTTTGGTTTGTTAAATAAATAAATAAATAAATAAATTTAACAAACCAAAGGAAGGATTTTTTCACCCAACGCACCGTCAACCTGTGGAACTCGCTGCCAGGGGATGTTGTGAAGGCCAAGACTATAGCAGGGCTCAGAAAAGAACTAGGCATCTCGGGTGAAGGGGGAGGAAAATCAAAACTCTCTCAGCCTGAGAAAACTTGCCAGTGTGTATTACATTAAGAAATCTCTGATGGTCTCTAGTGTAGCCCCACACTGCAGCTAACAATTACAGTCTTCTTGCCCAGGGAGAATCCTGGGAGCAGAGGAGCGGGGGCCATTGGGGTTCGGGAGCAGACGAGCTGGGGGCCGTTGGGTTTTGCTTGGCTCCTTCTGGCAGATCTGAATCCCCTCCACAGATCAGGTTGAACAGGAGCAAGAAGTTTCTGAGCTTAGCCAGTGCTTGAGAGTTAGTTCCTTGGTCTCACGTAGACAGCCCCAGACATAGCCGAGAAGGAAGGCCCTATTATAGACTCCATTTCGGGAGGGCCAAGCCCCCTGACCGTACCCATCTCTAGAAGTGGAGCAAACCCCTGGCTGAAGGTGAATCCATGCCGGACTGAGGAGCTGCTGTCAGAAAAGGGAAGTGCTTTGAGGAAGTTTCTTTGCCAAGAACAGCTCTGTGTAGCTCAAAACCTCGTCTCTCTCACCAGCAGAAGTCGGTCCAATAAAAGATATTCCTCCCACACCTTGTCAGTCCACCACATTGGGGTTCTTTTGGACTCATGACCACTGAGTGTCCAAAGAGTCACGGCAAGAGACGCCCACTTGCTTCTGCGGCTGGCCAGAGGATCGCTCCCCTCCAATAGGACACAGACCTGGCCAGGATGTGTGTGTTTGTGGCCTCCAGGTTTGATCATCACAATGGCTATCTAGAAACACCTCCATCTTGCACAACACACAGCAGCTCTGCAGGTCATGGGCAGCCCGTCCCCCGGTGTCTGCTGTCTGCACGGGCTCCCCAGAATCCAGGCCAAAACGTCTGTCCCAAGATGCAGAGCTCTCCACGGGACTGGCGCTAGCTACCCAAACCGTCACTTCTCCCCACACAACCACTCCCTCCCAGCGTGGTTCTGTTCTGTGGAAAACAAACCTGCCAACCAAGAGGACCCTGACGCGTGGGAGGAGCTGAACTGAACCACCCTTCCATACTCCATCCACCTCACCATGCGCAGATCTACATCGGTGGCTGACCGCTCCAATAGAGAAACAAACCCCAATCGACTTATCACCTACAGAAAACCCCAGTTATATCTCTTCGCCTTTGGGAGGTGGGAGAGAGGGGGAGTTTGGGAGGCACCCCCGTGCTATGGTGCAGGACCATATAGCTAGAGAGGGGTTTTGGGGAGGGGTTCACATTTTCTTATGCTTGATGGGATGAGGGATCCCCGGTGAGGTTTCACGCACAGAGGGTATAAATAAAATGGCTGCTCTGGACAGCCTGAGTGACCCCCAGTACCTAGAGAAATTAAATAGCTTCGCCTTCAGTCAAGACAGAAATCCGTGTGACTCCCGATCAGAAGCAGCGAATCAGACTGTGCTGCTGTAACGTGAGGGATCCTGCTTCGGGGGCTTATACCCCAGCACTCCCCAGCGGAGCGGGACGGAGGGGGCGTACAGAAATAGGCCGCACTGTACCAAAAAGGAACATGTTGCCGAACTAGTTAGAGGATTACAGTGTTGTACCAAGTCGAAGATCGCAATGTCTGTGTCATTCAAAGACACGGCCCCTCCATCACAAAGGCGGCTGCTAATTAAAAAGAGCATACGGAAACGCTAACCTCTCCCCACAGCACCCCCAATATCCGTGAGTAATAACATGACCTCGCTCTCATCTAGCGCTTTTCATCACGCGCTTCACAAAGCAGGTAAAGTCATGAACATAGTCAATGTTCCAGCTATTTAGTCTGATCACACTGACCTGCGTTAAAGCCAAAGGCAACTACACAACGTCAGTATCTCCAGAGGGGGCCCGGGAGAATAAAGGGTTCAACAAGAGGTACAAAGGGAGATAAAAGCAGACAACGCAGGCACTGCCCTACCGGCTCAGAGCACGGCCCCGTCTAGGCCGATGTGCTGAGTGGCTGGGACTGGCCAGAAACTCCAGAATGCCCAGTTGTGGGATAATCTGCTCCTAGTTCTTCCTAACTCCCGGCCATTGAGCTAGGATCTGAAACATCACGATCTTGGCTATTTTTACTACAAACATTGAGAGCTCAGTCAGGATGCGGGCCCCAGCGCGCAGGTGTTGTACAAACAACTTACAGAGATACAATCTCAACCCCAATTTATTTTTAAATTGTGGGTGTTCCTGGTATCCCTACAAATGTCCAATACTTTTTGGCAAATGAAATGTAATGTTGATAAATGTAAAGTAATGCACATTGGGAAAAATAACCCCAACTATACATACAATATGATGGGGGCTAATTTAGCTACAACGAATCAGGAAAAAGATCTTGGAGTCAGCGTGGATAGTTCTCTGAAGATGTCCATGCAGTGTGCAGAGACGGTCAAAAAAGCAAACAGGATGTTAGGAATCATTAAAAAGGGGATAGAGAATAAGACGGAGAATATCTTATTGCCCTTATATAAATCGATGGTACGCCCTCATCTCGAATACTGTGTACAGATGTGGTCTCCTCATCTCAAAAAAGATATACTGGCATTAGAAAAGGTTCAGAAAAGGGCAACTAAAATGATTAGGGGTTTGGAACGGGTCCCATATGAGGAGAGATTAAAGAGGCTAGGACTCTTCAGTTTGGAAAAGAGGAGACTAAGGGGGGATATGATAGAGGTATATAAAATCATGAGTGATGTGGAGAAAGTGGATAAGGAAAAGTTATTTACTTATTCCCATAATACAAGAACCAGGGGTCACCAAATGAAATTAATAGGCAGCAGATTTAAAACAACCAAAAGGAAGTTCTTCTTCACACAGCGCACAGTCAACTTGTGGAACTCCTTGCCTGAGGAGGTTGTGAAGGCTAGGTGTATAACAGGGTTTAAATGAGAACTGGATAAATTCATGGAGGTTAAGTCCATTAATGGCTATTAGCCAGGCTGGGTAAGGAATGGTTTCCCTAGCCTCTGTTTGTCAGAGGGTGGAGATGGACGGCAGGAGAGAGATCTCTTGATCATTACCTGTTAGGTTTACTCCCTCTGGGGCACCTGGCATTGGCCACCGACGGTAGACAGGATACTGGGCTAGATGGACCGTTGGTCTGACCCAGTACGGCCGTTCTTATGTTCTTATGCTTTGAATCCTGCTGAACTCTTGGGATATCTTGTGGCAGTGAGTTTCACAGGTAATGCATTGTGTAAAAAATGTCTTTTTTTTTTCCAGTTTCTGTTGCCTTTCAGTCTGTCCCCTTGTTCTTGTATCAGAAAAGATAACTAGCACTGTTTGAGCCACCTTCTCTATTAGAGTATTTTGGACACCTACATCACACCTCTTCTTCCCCCCTCCAAACTGCCCCAGGCCTTTCCATTTTTGCTCGTACAGAAGTCTCTGCATGCCTCTAACCATTTTCATTGTCCACCCCATAACCCCTTCGCTTCCTGCTGGGCCATTAAGGGGATGGGGTGACCCGTCCTGACACAGCATTTGGGTTGAAGCCCCACCATGAGGATATATGAAGACCTATTTTTATTATTTTCTATATCCTGATGTTGTTTGCTTTTTGACTACCACTGAGCAGATGTCATCACTGGACTATCCACAGTAACCCGTCGGCCCCCCATAATTTAGAAGCCAGCACTGTGCCTGAGGGATTCCTGTTATTACCGTGATCTCTCAGCCATTACACAGTCTATCCACTTAGCTTTGGGTTCTTCACTCCCGCAGTCCTATTCTCCCCCAGACGTGGGCTGTGGGGCCTAGGACATGCTGTGATTCAGAGAACTGGACACTGGGCAGGTGAAGCAGGGATGAGAGGGGAGTGGCCATATTTGGGCTACTGGGTGGCGTGGCTGTTAGTTCTCCAGACCATGGTGCCTCCATTCGGACCTGTCAGGAATGTTACACAGGGCTGTCGCTGGGTGAATCTGGCTGCTGGGGTCCAAGCCAGGCACAGAACTGGGCCATGCCTAGCAAGTTTAGGGCTGGGATTCGAAGAGGTCCCTTTCTGATGTTCTCACTGTTCCTGGCTACCGTAACGGCACCAGTGGAATCAACTTCTTTGATAAAGTATGGGGCCTTGTGGGGCTCAAGTTTCCTCCAGGGAGAGTCACAGAAACGTGGGGCTGGAAGGGACCCTGAGAGGTCATCTAGTCCAGCCCCCACGCTGAGGCAGGACCAAGTACACCATACCTAGAATGGTCAGGGGCAAAGCTAATCTGCCCTGCAGGCCTGCTCCAGGGAACAGAGCCCCTGCACCCCACGGCACGGACAGATCTCCTACAGCGCAGGGAGGATGACTGGCAGCATGGTTTGGTCAAGTAAACACAGACACAAGTGGTTTGGTTTGGTTTTTTACTACAGTTACATACAGAAACTATTCAAACAGAACGCAGACCACAAAAGGAACAGAAGAAATCATTCCTGACAGTGTCAGAACCAGCCCTCTCAAACGGTGTTCGAACGTGTAGTGCTCCGGCACTGGGAGGAGGCGAGCGGTAGCAGTAGCCAAGCCAGGGGCTGCACGTGCTCTCTTCCCAACGCTCCTCAGCCCTGACTTGCAGCAGTCCCCACTAGTCCAGTCCCGAGCCTCCCTGATTCGCCTGCCAATTGTGCCACACTGGGGGGCGGTTCTGCGAGACAAGTGTCCGGAGGCCAGACTGACACCCACCCACCCTCGTCTACTTTGAAAACCAGCCTCCAGCTGAATCCCAGGCTCCAGCGTTGGAATGAACCCGCTCCCCCGCCCCCCGCCCCGCCCCGCCCGGTCTATCCCCGCTAGATAGAATGAACTAAAGGAACGAGAACACAAATAAAATCAGGCCAATTACAGAGCGGACGTACGATCCTGCAAACAAACCATTAGCTTTTAAATTATTTTAATTCTACATTCACTAGTTAAATAAATTACCCACAGTAAATACTGTAAGGAGGTTTGTGGTCTGCCAGTCTTCAGCCCTGGCATGAAGAGACATGCTACAATCTTTAGTTGTCTAGTCCTGAACTAGACACGTAAGGCTCAGCTACTGTGTATGAATTTTCCAATGTCCAGGAAGGACAGGGTGACCTATGCCAAGGAGTAGAGGGACAAGGGCGAGGAGAGAGAAAACAGCTTTGCAAAACATTTGATGATTTAGAATTTTTTGACCATCACACCCAGGAAATCCATTCAGTTGAGTCTGGCTGGCAGCTGGCCAGGGACTCCCGGACACAGGAAGGCATTTTAAAACCGCGAACCCAAAGGGAGCAATGCACACAGCTCTTATGGAACGCCATCTCGAGCAGCTGATGGGCAACCCCGGCTGGAGTCCCCACTTTTCCAGGTACTCCCCCTCACTGCAATGTGCTTTTCTCAGGCTAACGCTTCGGTCAGATGTGGATATACAGTTGCTCCTCCCTTCACTTTACACTGGTAGAACTAATACTAATATACAAGAACTTTTGTAATACTGTACAAGGGCCCTGTCTTTTGGCTTCCAAAGAGATTACCTGCTATTGTCTTAGTGAAAACATCCACATCCAGTAACCACAGGGGAAGACTGTGCATTCAGTCCCATTCAGACACAACTTGGTCATGTCACTCCCCAGGCCTGGGCCACAAAGACTGGCCCAGGCTTATGCAAATTTAAGTCTGCATCTGACCAATGATCTCAGTCCCACCTTTCAGAAACGGGGAAGACACGGCTACTCCAAAGCACAATTCCTTGTGCTTACAGGAGAGAGGAATCTAGAGGCAAAAAAAGGGGACAGAAACAGTCAGTGGCAACAAGCGAAGAGAAGGAAGAGTGGCGGCGACAACACCTCTTCAATGAAAACCCGCAGACGCATTCATTCAACTAGCATCTGCGAAGGGTGCAGAGGACCGTTCCTGGGAAAGGAAAGGGTTCCACTTTTCCCGTAGCCATCCTTTGAAAACAATGGCCGATATTGAAGGCACGTAGCAAACAGTATGTCAAACAGTAGGACACAAAAGAGCAGGGAGAGATCTACACACAGGGGAGGACCAGATGACAGTAATGGGTCTCTACCCGGACAGGTTTGTTGTGTGCAGTCCATGGCACTGTGCATGCTATTGGGAAGCACCCCATGGGGCAGGAGACGCAGAGTTGCATTAAATCACAGCTGACGGGCTGGATCTCAACTTGCCTTAATAGCGGGAACTCTCCGAGATCGTGCCTGTTTCACTCAAAGTTGCTGTCTGACGACATCTTCTGCTCAACTCATGCAACTATCGCACAGAGAATAACGGAATCTCGTTAAATGTGCAAATGGGAGGTTCCTGCCTGAATCTATAGAAGAGAGTTGCATCAAAAAAATCTGTTCCATCTGAATTCAAGGCCTAACGGAGTTGTCTTTGGAGAGAAGACTAATATTCCAACATTGATTATCCCTGTGTTGCATAAAATGCCTGCGGCTTCCCTTATCTTCATGGGAAAGATGGGCCATGGAGATTACAGGCCTCTGGAGGCAGGGCTACACTTTGATCTAAGCAGCAGCGCTGTGCATTGGCAACCATCCTACCCGAGCTGCATCCCTCAATTCAAGAGATGAGGACGGCTGCATTCGTTTTACAGATTAATTAGGTGGGGACCCCAACCCCTGCAAAGTAGCCAGTGTGGCACTCAGCTGGGCAAGCCCGCGGGCACCCCCCTTTGACAGCAGCACAGGAAAACTCCACTGCCACTGGGCATCGTCTAAAGCAAAGTGCACAAAACCTGCCAGATTCTTCCCATCAACCCAACGAAGATCAGCAACGCTACCTCCTGCCATGGGAGCCAGTTACTTGGGACAAGAGTTACCAAATACAAAACAATTGGTCTTCAGAAACTCACCAGCGTTCACCCTACACACTCAGGGAACTGGAGGAACACTCTCAGAGATGAAAACATGGTAACCTGGACTAGTGTGCTAAGATTAGGCCACAAACAAGTTCAGACCTGCAGGATTATACCAGCTTTAAAATCACAGGGGGTGGGATGGGGAAGAGGAGACCTGGTAAAATTATTCTACCCTGAAAAGTTTGCAGGTTGCCACAAATTAATTCTCCTTAGGTAGCCCAATGTACTAGAAAATGAGTAAGTCTACAGATAACTTTCTGAAAGGAGAAGCTGGCGTGGGGAAAACCCAGCCTGCAAACTACACATGGATCGAAGCGTCAAGAGCCGGTATTAAGAAATATAAAATGAGTCTTTTCTTTTTAGGGGCACGTGGGGGTTGAACAGTTCCAATTGTTTAAAAAGTGAATCATTAAAACAAAGCTGTACAAAGATCTCTGCAGCTGCCCATCCTCTGAGCAGCAGAATGAACAGTCCGGAGGATTTGCCTGAAATTCTCTAGGAGGATCTTCAAAGCTTCCTAACGGAATGACGTCTCTTTGCCATCTCTTGATGGGTTCTCGAGGCTCCTGGGAAAGACGCTCCCCCTGAATTACGCCCCAGGTTGTTCTGAGCTTTCAGGATGGAAGGGGAACTCCTCAGGGACAGGATTTCTTCTGTTGAAGTTAATTTGCAAGCACATGTTTCTCATATGCTCCATTTACTTTGGAAAGATTTTACCGCTTAATTTAGGTCTTGAAGGGAGGGTGAGAACTATGCATGGCTTCAACAGCTCCTATTAATGCAGAATGCCTTTGTGTTTCGATTCTGTGCTTATCAGTAGCCCATTCCATGCAGCTGTTACTGAAGTTCTACCACTTGCATGGCTGATGCCAGAATTTGGATTTCTTTGGTCACCGGGTTCAGAAGCAGTTGCCTCAGTAGAAAGCACATGAACATACCAGGCGTATTAGCACACCAGTGGTACTGGTTATAGAGTGATCAATGCCTTCTAGTCTCTACTAAATGGAAAGTGTCAGATGCTGCAGAACATTCCTAAGGTGACCTTTAATGACTAGAAAATACTCACCCTCCTGCCTGTGCAACAGTGGGAAAAGGGCAGTGGTACAAGAGAAATATACCTACCTTGGGCACTGATTAGTTTGCATGGTGGCTTTAACTAAATTCTCATACTCTATTACAGGACTTAACGTAGCAACTCCTTCCAGATAGATGCACTAGGACAGGCAAATCCTTCCTCAACGTGACTCAACTCTTCACTCAAGTGTGAGCCTCTTAGAGCCTTAGAAGAAGACAAGTCTAAGTTTCACAAATGCCAGGGCTGGAAGTCTTCACTTCCCAAAGGTTATAGCCAAGACACTTCTAGTCATTCCAACGATGCTACTCTGAAGATACCTGCCACAGTGTCGGCGTACTCTGCATAAAGTGAACAGAGGTCTAAGTGTCCATGTAATCCAACAGGACATGCTCTGTCATGCTGACATGTTACCCACATCTGGCCACCCTATGTTATTCTCATGGAGGGTCTGCAGAACATTGGAATCCCTGATACTCCAGTAGGATCAATAATCCGGTGGGTATCTAGTCCTGTTCAAAACAGTAAGTGTTAACAAGGACAGGTTGAAAGAGCTATTGCTACTCACAGAAGGAAGTAGTGGCCTGTACCAGACTGCACTGGAGTTCTTGCTCCTCGTAAAAAAGCAAGCTCTATTCGTGTGGCACTGTCTGAGCCAGTGAGCTACCATACAACAGCCCCCGGTCAGGGGAATTTTTGTTTCCTTGACAAGCCTTTGTGCATTTGACACCAAGGAACAAACTGCTACAGACTGAACAACTGCAGGCTGGGACAATGGGAAGACAACTGCAATGCAAGTTCCCTTACCATAACCAGGGGGAAGCCTCAGTCTGCCCCTGGTGTTTGACTCCACTCTAGACTTTTCCAAGCAAGGGACTCTGATCTTGGCCAACTTGTTCTTAATGGCTCCTCCTGAGGGCACCATCTTTCCTGAACTGGCTTCCAACCTATCCTGTAAGTGACTAGATCTCAGGAAACAGCCCTAAATGGAGTCAGCCTTTGGTGATCCCTTCAATGTTGCTAAACAGAAGACAGGCAACCCTGAGACTGTCCATTTTGAAAAAAACTTACATTCATCATAAAAAAACAGTTCCTCTGAAGTTTTACAAGGTGGTCTGTCCTGCTCTACAGGCACTGTAGTGTTGGGGTCATTCTTAGACACTCAAAACAGCCACCAAATATAGACTGGCCTGTTGCATGCTATTCAGTCTGTCAGTCTAACATGTAGCATGTGACAATAACGAAGAGTAATGGGGCTAACGGGGAAATGGCTCTTTGGTATTTAATCAAAAGAAAGCTACAATAGATGTTATTCCTCTGATGCTACGGAGAAGCCTACGTAAAATGACAGCTTACAATTCTAGCAATCAGTGTTAGACATTTCGCACGCCTGGGGCTCTAGGAGCGGAGATTCTGCTCTCAAGGTGAGGGAGGGGAGACGTGAAGGAAGGGGCTGCACCTGTGGCACTAGCTCAGACTCCAACCTCCACACTAGACAGTTACAGCAGCAGCTAATGGAAAGTTATTTTCCTTTGTAAATCTCACATCCATTCCAACTGAGCATTTTGAACACACATCTTTTAACCTGGCAGTAATACCCTTCATTCTATGAAACTCTAGGCCTCTTTAAAAGACATCACTAAGATTTCAAGACACTATTAAGACTATTGACTAGGCTTCATGCTATAAACATTCTCCTATTCCACGGGGCTCAGCAGAAAGACTCATCAAGTTACCAATCAAAGGGCTCGAACTCCCATTGGCCACTGCCTTTCGAAGGGCCAGTGGGAGGTGAGAAAGCTAGGCTGGAAAGCTGACATGATTCAGAATGAAAACCCCGGCAGAAAAAGCTTCATTACTGAAAGTAAAACAGTAATAGCTTCACTGCAGGCAGCATCGGCGAGAGGTTTTCACGATTTACATCACACCCAATCCAGTTAGTCCGTAACAATAAAATGAGATGGCCTGACTTCAATGGGCATATTCACTGGGGGGCTGGTCTTGAAC
The DNA here is from genome assembly GCF_011386835.1 of Chrysemys picta bellii. Classification (NCBI taxonomy): domain Eukaryota; kingdom Metazoa; phylum Chordata; order Testudines; family Emydidae; genus Chrysemys; species Chrysemys picta. The sequence continues at coordinate 288,591,311 of NC_088792.1, read as the reverse complement.
ACACGGCATTAATGAGCTTGTGATAGAGTTTTCCTCCACCACCAGTAATACCCCACATTTACATTTCTTAAAAATAGTGTCACGTGAAACATCCCTGTAGATCTCTTCACAATTTGGTGACTGGCTGCACTATCCCTGTCCATAAACATGCTGTATATATTTCATATATAAAAAATATTCTCACACTGTAAAATTGCATAATTACTAGAAGAGCCTGCAACTCGTTTCTTTTTTCTTGTTTCACAAGAAACTCAAGTTTTGGCAAAACTGCAAAGGGACAGAATTTCACCCTGCATTCCGAAAAGTCTGCAAGAATTTAGGTTTGGTTTCTACATAAGTCCTCATCTTGTCTAGATAAAATCTCAACCTGTGCTATATTGCAGGGCTGGAGGAAGCATGGAACTGTAGAAATGACCTTGGGGTTGTTTCTTCATGATGTGCAATACAAAATGAACTAGAGATACAGTATTTTGTTTGCAGCATTCCAGGGTGGTGTTTGTGGGGGAAGGCAGGAGAGGGGACAATGAACCGTTTGGATCCATTCGCCATTAGCACAGTCCTGACAAAAATGCTCCAATAACCCGTTCTAAGTTAGTCGAGAACAAGAGCATCTTCGCTTGGGAATTACCAGGAAAGCCCACTCAGTCCAGGAGGTTCACGTCACAACCCCGTGAGAGATCGTGCAATGCTCAGCGTGTCCGCTTTTCATAATCCTCGCCCTGCATCTTAAACTTCCATTTACAAACCATGGCAATGGTTAACGCCACTGGACCAAAAGGTTGGGGCGAAAGGAACATGGAACGAAGGGTTAGTTTACACACACTATACACACGTGGGGAGTCTGGTTCTTTGGAACGCTTTCATATGTAATGCACTACAGCGCCATCGTTTCTCCCCACCTCTATCCTTGTCCCATAGAAGAGTGGAACGTCAGCCCAGCCCGCACAAGTTCCACAAACGCCCCCAAACACCTCATTAGTGTTTTCAGGGGGGGAGGGGTCCCCATTTGTTTTATTCTACTGATAAAATAGACAGAGGACCAGACTGCACAAGTAATAATGAACTAGGCTCTCCCAAGCCCTCGATCGCAGCTACACTTGTCTCTGTGCGCCCCACCCCAAAACCAAAACAGGAAACTGAAATGTATCCAGTTCATTCAAGCCACACGCTGCCTGAAGGGAGGGGCCTCCCTTACAGCCCCCCCAACTGCCACATGTAGACTGTGCACTTTACCATGACAACATAACTCCGTCTATTCACAATATACTGAACTGCTTGGATCGCTGTGCCCTCACCACAGCATGCCAAAGAGCTCTCGGGATGCTGCCAGCACCTGCAGGCTTCCCAGCTGTCACCCCCATGTGCCAGTCCTCGGCACGGACCTGGCTCCATTCTTGTCTGGCCCTGGGGAAGACGGGGGAAGGGAAGGGACATGCAGACGTCTGGTTGGTTTTTTTCCTTTTCAAATGATCAAATTACTGTGAAATCACAACGGGCACAGGCAGCCGTACGAGGTAACTATGGTTCAGTGGTGCTTTCTTGGGAACTTCCAGCATAACTCAGCCTTGCCTATTTCTGTATCTGGAATATAAAAAGCCGCAAGTTGATGTTCTTGGCAGCCAGCAGTTTGTTACATTCCACAGAGTCGATGATGGGGAGCGGCACGTACTCCGTCTCATTGTTCTCATTGGTGAAGACGAAGTGATAGATCACGGGGTTGATTTTCACGTCGTCGTAGGGCCCCTTCAGGAGCAGGAAGGAACACTCCATGGGGGAGCTGATCTTGCTTTTCAGAATGAGCTGGAAGGAGAGGGTGCGCTTGCAGGACAGGTTGGGGTTGCGTTCGGAGTCGTTGACGCGGGCCTTTAACACCCAGGTCTGGTTGAGCACGGTGAACCTGGGCGTCTCGTAGTACAGGCGGGTGATGAAGTCATCGGTTCGATAGGGACGGAACTGAACTTCTGCAACACAACAAAAGAGGGCGGGGGAGAAAACACAGACAGACAATTAACCAGAGCAGCTGGCAGCCTGAACAATCGAGCTCAAGTTACCTGTAGTTACTGTGCAGGGCCTTTCTTGACATGGCATAAGGAGGCAATTGGGGTTGGGAGTGACCACTCAAAGCCAGCTAGTGTCAGGAGAAATGGGACTTCTTGGGAAGGAACTCAATGCACTTTAATAGTGCATTGAAAACAGTAAATACAGGAAGCACTTTCAAGATGCATAAAATTGAGGGGAAGGCAAGGGAGAGGGGAGAATAAAATACAAACAGGGTTAATCAAATCCACTGAATACACCACCTTGTAAACATAGGAATTACCAAACTGGGTCGGCCCATCTAGTCTAGCACCCTCTCTCTGACAATGGCTAGAATCAGATGCTTGTGAGGAAGGCTGAAGAAAGCCCATTTGTAGACAGTGAATCCCCAGTCTCTGATGGGTTTAGGTCTGGAGGCTTGAGGGTTTATATGCCATAGATATTTGCATATTTAGTGTAACTGTAGCTATTCTGAGAATCAGTGTCTAATCCTTTTCTGAATTCTTAGCCTCGGTAATATCGTGTGGCAGAGAGTCTCACAAGTCAACTGGTTGTTGTGTAAACAAGAATTTCCCTATATCAGTCTGAATTTGTTGTTACAAGGTAAATGACTCGCTAACATTAGCTTGTGGTGAGTGGGTGGTGCACACAGCACACAATTACAAAGCATCAGTCAGTTGCCTAAGTGGGTCTGACTGATGCAAATGACCTACATGAATTTGGTTATACACCATGCCATCAAGAATGGCAAGATGGATGGGCCCTTGCCACTTGTTTCTTTGTGATCTGTTGATGGAGAAAGAGCGGGGGAACAGGCAATAAGCATGTAGTGAGAAGGGAAGTGGTGTGGGAAGCTGTAGCTTCCTAGGTATAAAATCTTGGGTATGCCAGAACTGAGGTCTGGAGTGTATAAAAACAAGCATCACACGCAGACAGGATACAGTTCAGATAACAAAGCACGTTTTATTGGGATTATGCATACAAATCTGTAATCAAGGTAATAAGGCACAATTATGCATTACCATAGTGCAAAACCAGAGAACAGGGCATGTGAAACACAGACCTTCAGGCTTCAAAGGTACAGAAAATTCCAGGTTCAGATACATAAAGAAATAACAATACATTGGGTAGAAGTGGTCCAAATTTACTTTTGCAAATGCACTCTAAAATCTGAAATCCAGCCCCCGTTTCAAGGCACAGTCCGCTGTCAGTCCAATAAACTCTTTGCCAGCACACAGACTTTGTCAAATCTATCCCTTTTGAACAAGCATATCGTTTCAGTGCAGTCTTTACTGTACAAACCATGGAAGCTCACAGCATAACTACAGGTACAATGAACCTTTGGGTGCAGTTCATACAGGGTTACATATTCTTCAAAGTTTCCAGAAGAATTAGGAAAGCACAGGAGGCCATACCTGGACAAAGGAGGTGAGCAGTTATTCAAGCTACACAGCATTTGTAACTCAGTGATTTGACAGACACCATCATTTTACTACAGTAAAAGAGCTCAGAGTCCGGCTGTCTCTTCAGGGGTTATTCCTAACACACAGCTCTACACAGAGAAGACGTTTTCCCCAGGAAGGAACTGCTTTAGGCGTAGGGGTGTTATCGCCAGTGTCATGGAGAGCTCCCGAGCAGTGTTAAGCAGCACAGACTGCTGCAGCTCGGCCTCGCTCTCAAAGGTGCCCGCCTGAGCTAACTTATCCAACAGGGCTGGACCTGGAAAGCAGCATCCGGGCAGAGCTTGGGCTATCTCATTCCCTAGGCAACGGTTCTAACTCAGGCTTGTGCTCCAAGGGCAGACGCTACCATGGTGCGCTACAGAACTTTGCTCCCCTCCTCAGCACCAACTACTTACGTGTATCCGCAGGCAGCAATGGATGTAATGCTGGGAAAAACCAGAATCCGGGCTAAGCGCGTCAGCTAACAAGACTGCTCCATTTTTCAAGAGCTGAGCTCCGAGCACAATCCATTTGCCACACACTGGCCTAGAGAAGTTTCACTAAGGACTCAGCTCCAGATTTAAAAAGCAAAGTCATCAATGCAGCAGGATGCGAGAGTGGCTGTCACTGCAACCACAAAAATCACCTTTCTGCCTCCCGTGGGAGAAGGAAGCAGAGACCTTGAACAGTACGAGGTTATCACACACGTCTGCCTGCAGCTCCCTTCTGGAACAGCAGAGCACCCAGTGCTCCTGCGTGGAGGAGGAAAGCCAGCCGAGACCAGGACATCTTCCCTCTACGCTTCCCTCTGCGGGGCTGCTAAATCTTTATGGTAAGGGAAATGTGTTTTCCCCACCCACACCCTTCCCCCTCCATACCCTCTTCAGAGATTCTCTTCCATATTATTTGCCTGCAAGTACCTCAAGCACAAACAAATCTTAAAAAGCAATTCTCGGGGCCCGACTTTAGCACCGATGGGCCAACTGAGTAACCAGCTTCCCTGTGTGTTTCATTGTGTTAATTCAAAGTTGATTTTTATCCCTCTTTTCCCCCCTCCCCACCCTCACAAGTTGCCATTTGAGGTAGACAAGAGATAGCTGTGCACTGGGGCTTTTCTTTACCCAAAGGAAAAGCAAGAACAGGAGACACTCAAATCTGAGAAATGACTACGTATTACGAAGAGCTCTCTCCAGGAGATGGATACAAAACCGACAGCAGAGAAATCCCCGTGAAAGATAAATTAAGCTTTCTGAATAGCTCCCTAAGTGTGTGCCCCAAGAACAGGAACCAGACCGGAATGTGAGGAGCTGTAATTCCCATGCAGTGGAACCGAGAGGCCTATCCCGTAAGGTCAGTGTGTGTGGGTGGGTCACTTCAGGTATTAATACACTGGACTCCGGCTGGAAGGATGTATCAGATGACAGATAAGGGGTCTGTTAGCTGGATGCTGTCAAATTTCATTTTCACTTGCAGTAAAACAAAGAAACATCACAGGCAACACTGGTTTATATGCTTATTATTCTGGTCTTGTTCGTCAATCCAGGGGATGCAACTACAGCACCTTACCTGCAGCTAGGACGTGGCCTTCCTTCCCACTCGACACAAGCGTTGCTCCGTGCACTAGCCATCAAGGGAAGCAGCGCCATAAGAACTGAGGTCAGCTACTGTCCAGAGCCCAAGCACATAACCTGGGAAACAGGGCCCGTCTTCACCAGTCCCGAGGCCCCGGAATCCTGCATTCGCCTCCTGACTCCAAATCCCACCTGACGCCAGGACAATGAACTCTGCTGCTGCTGAGCCAACTCTTAACATGTCTGACCACCCCTCCATCTCCGCCCAGCACCAAGCAAGGAACACAGACACGAGCTAACCCAACTGCCAAGAGACAGGGAAGGGTTCTCGGAGAGCACTACTGGGACAGTCTGCTCAGCAAAGCCCAGGCTCTTCTGATCTACAGACCGGCACTGTGCATTACATAAGAAAAACAGGCTTCATCAGTACGTAAATAACAGGAGTGCCAAAAGCAAGACAGTGAAAACACGGGGAGGAGGCTGTGTTTGGCCTGGCTGAGTGATTACCTGTATAGCCAATCTTCTCAAAGCTGAGCAGGCTGAAGATACTGTTATACAGTTGCATTTCTTTTTTATGGGTTTGGTCCATTTCATCCAGAATCTCCATCAGTTCATTCCCAGTCTTTGTGGGGTGAGTGCACTCCGCTTCATGAACGGTCAGCTCATGGTACGGACCCTGCCACGGGCACCCGATCCGCTTGTATCTGCACTGAGTCACCCTGTTACGAAGAGAGCACAAACAGGAGTACTTGCACCACGGAATGACATGCACCAAGGGCAAATGACACTCCAGCAATGAGACCATCAGAATACAGCCTCCGAAAGCAAAACCCGACCAACCTGGTGGGACAGTAACAACATCACCGGCTACCAGAATTCATCACGAAACCTCTGGGCCTCGGCATCCCAGAACCTTCATCCCTGCCAAAGAGGCCTAGGCTTTTGCAAGCCAGCATGTTTGGCTGCAGTCATTAATACTCCAACTGAACAGCTGGTCCCAGCAATGGTGTTAGTAACCTAATCTGGGGTGGCATCTTAGTGTGTCACTTGTACAGCACCTGACGCAGTGGGGCCCCTGGGCGCTACCGCAGTATAAATCTTCACCAAGATTTATTGAGCACCTGTCATTTTATGAGATGCCAAAGAACTCCATGGACTGTTTGCAGGGCTCGCTCTTCACCCACCGCTGAAATGCGGCACCTTCTGGGGAGTAGTAAAGTAGCAACTATCCCATACTAGCAATACTCCCTTTTAAAAGCACTCGTGTAAAGTACAGAGCATACAACTGAAGTGACAGGAGGTGCCTTTCGGACTGAATTTGAAATGGAGTTTGAAAAGACGTCAGCGCTGACTCCCTTTTCACTGCAACGAGTGCGAGGGGTTGTCAGCGACCACGCGTGGGCAGGATTTTAAACTGAAAAAGCCCCTACCACAGCACAGCCCTGTAGTGCCATGCTGGGGCATAGCCTCTGTAGGAGTGATGGGAATGGTGTCATTTTACCAGAGAGGGCATGCACGTGGCTTCCTGCCAGGGGCCTCCCAGCCAAATCTTGACACTCAATCCTGGGTGGTTTATTAGATTTCACTAGATCGCAGTACTAGATAGTACAGCTGAAGCACTCATGTGGCCAGGCAGTACAGTAAGTCTGAATTCCCAACAGCGCTGTGTAACCGGAGCTTCTGCCCCAGCTGACATGCTGCAGTCTAGCCCGTGCTCTCTGGGCTAGTGGATTCTGCCTGAGAGAAGCATCCCGCAGGCTTTGGGCTGCTCAGAACTACACAAGATAAGGAAGGGAGGGAGGGTGCATGCAACAGGCTAGGACAATGCGCGGCCTCTGCCAGCATGAGACAGAAGCGATAGAAAGCAATCATGTGCAAATCTATGCGGTCTCAGTGCCGCTTTCCAACTCTAGGGAAGTAAAGCAACTTGCGGCCAAGCCGGCCACAAGCTTCACTTTCCTGTCTCACCTAGCGTGACCTGCAGCCAGGCCACCTTACAAACAACAAACAGGAGAAGAGGGAGCCTGTTTTACTGCAGCCCCACATCATGGGGCCAGCGCACACAGTTTCCTTGCCTCAGCGAAAGCATCTCGCGCCCCACTGAACGGAAGGTGAGACTGGTTACCTGTCCTGGCACTCCTCTTTCTGGTGTCTCTCCAGAAGAGAGCGAGGAAATTGCCGCATGCAGAAGCCACACTCGGATGGCAGCTCACTCACTGCTTTTTCCACAGCCAGGTTTCGGCAGCATAGGCTCTTACTGATCTCACAACGGCAATTGGGGCACGTAGCCTGCTCCTCCTTCAGCCGGGCATCTGCTAGGAGGTGGATAAAACAGCCAGCGCACATCAAGTGACCATTAGTACACTGTGAAGAAGGAAAGGGAAACGAAGCTTCAAAGACCTTGCGGGAAATGGCATACCAGAGATTCACTCTACACCTCCGACAGGCTTGCCCTCTAGTCTCCCTTATATTTTGATTATAAACAGATGTAATTTTTGCTGCATACATATATGTGCTGTTGCTCTCTGGTCCACTGACGTTAGACAAGAGAGCAACACAAGGAGAATTTTTTTAAAATGCACCAATGTGCGAAAGGCGTCAGATAAACCAAACCAGACCTCGCCACTTCAATTAACACCGCAACGTTTAATCTTTAAGTAAAGCAAAGGACCCTCATTTGTTCCACTGTGATCTTGAGGGAGACACAGGAACAGCAATTCCCTGCGTAGTAATAAAAGATGGGAGCCCAGATTGCAAACTTGTCAAAACTCTTCCACATCGATGAGAACAATCCTGGACTGTACCCCTGGCAAAGATCAGAAACTAGAGAGTAGGAGACTTTCACTTCAGACTCAGCAGCACCTGGCTTCAAACCGACCAATGGCGAGGGGAGGGAAAGATGTGAAACAACATGAATTTCTGACTTGGTGGTGCCATTATCCTGGGTCTGCCCATCTTTTTACACACAAAGGACAGAACGTTAGGGGCTAAATGCCAAGGCTGGATTTCCCCCCACTCAGATAATCCTGGAGCCTGGCAGAAAGACTTACTGCTTTTGCTTTGTTTAAAGATGGCACAGCTTCAAACCGGGAACAAACAAATGACTGACCAGCCAAAGACCAAACATGCGGAAAAAGGCACATGGCACCCAGGGTTTGGCCAGCCAGGCAGCGCCATTTTTACTGGCACTGTTCTTGTAGCTCGACAACAGAAAGTGAATGGCACTCCCCCCACCCCCACTCCCCTTCCGACTGCTTTGTAACAGCCTTGCAGGTGACACCCCCAGCCCCGAGGAAGGGCTGCGTTCTCCTCTGGCACAGCAAAAGGACGAGAGCTCATTTCAGAACAGACAATTTTACTCTTCCTTTATTCAAATGTAGACTGAATGGAATCCAGGCAACCTCTGTATCGCATGCTTAACTCACAGCGATTTGTGAGCCTTGGAAGACAGAGGAGACTGATGCCTGTTAGCACTCCTGACCACGATCAAGTTTCGGTTCACACACTTTCCAACACGCTGGAGCCCTACTACGCCAGGAGACAGCGATTTTCAGCACTAGGTCAGCTAATTATTGGTTTCCTTGGACTGATGCTGAAGACAATTTAACTGCTTGCGTAGACAGGATGAAACTGTTTTCAACACCTTTACAAAAAGTGTTTTTGAAAATAAAGTTTCTTGAGTCTGAACCCAGCCAAAGAGCTTCCGATAAATTGCCCCTTTCCCACGTGACTAGGAAAGTGAAACCCACAGATTGAGCCATGCGCTGCAACAGTCATTATACAAATCACACACAGCACAGAATACTGGTCCTTACGTCAAAAATAAAACCCCACAGGCTTCTACCCCTGAAGCCAAGGAGACATCCCCTGGCCAGTCACACTGCGCCCCTTATCCTCGATGGGTGATGGAAACATCCCAAGAGCAGAACCACACCCCACCACAAACCACCTATTTGTGCAATTCCGCACAATGGGAGGACGTGTCTTCTTTACCTCATTTAGCGCTAAACTTAAGCCCCAAGGCATGAGGGCTGTATAGCTGCATTGTTCTGCCTAGAGCAAGCCAGATTTCCACCAGTGAGTCCTACAATGTCCACAAAGAGCGCGTCAATTACCACCAAACAACCAAAAGCAAATTGTATGTTAACATGTTAGCCGGGCAAAGTGAACCATAAGGGGAGTCTAGTTTTCACCTCAGCCTGCAGCACTTGGAAAGTTGGAACCCATTAGTTAGACTGGGCTAACCAACACATTGTAACACACCTTCTATCCCAGCCCAAGAAGGACAGCCTGTCCTGAGGAAGCCTGTGTTCAAACTCCACTTACTGAGTCTTTGAAGAGAGCAGATTCCAAACGTTCACACAAGTGTTTATACTAGTGTGACGTTGCACTCCATATGTTTTATGGAAATATGCTTAGGAGTGTGAATATGATGTAGCTGGAATACGCTTTATGCAAAAGGTCTCTTGTAAGGTATCCTAACAAAGGTTAAAACTACTGAAGATGTTCCTCCTATTTGTATGCATGTGTCCTTCTTGTATCTGAAGTTAGAAATATGAAGAAAATTTGTCATTATGCAAAGTGTGGGCCATTAATGGTGGTTTAGAATCTTGATGGCTCCCATTGACTAGGACAATTGGTTGTAAATGGTTTATTTACCTGCAAGCCTTCCTGTGTAGGTGTGGGCCAACCCAGGAAGAATGGAGACTAGGGGTCTTACAGTGATATGTGACCATGTCACCTAATACTGGAATCCATCTTAAATCTGGTACTTTTCCATTTAGAAGGAGGGATGGGGATCCAGAGAGACAAATGATTCCCGCCTTGTGCCAAAGCTATAAAAGGGGGGGAGGGAAGCAGGACAAAGGAGGCTGCCAATCATGAAAAAACTCCTGCTTACCACCTGAGATGTCTGCGGGAACTAACAAGGACTGTATCAGTTGAAAGGATTGGGTCCAGACTAGGAAGCAGTCTAGTCTGTGAAAGAAGCTTATTGGAACATCTCTGAAGGTGAGATATTACCTGTAATAAGTTTCTTTATGTATTAGGCTTAGACTTGTATATTTTTGCTTTATTTTGCTTGGTGAAATACTTTGTTCTGTCTGCTATTACTTGAAACCACTTACATCCTACTTTTTTATACTTAATAAAATCACTTTTGTTTATTAATAAACGCAGAGTAAGTGATTAATACTGGGGGAGCAAACAGCTGTGCATATCTCTCTATCGGTGTTATAGAGGGTGAACAGTTTATGAATTTACCCTGTATTAGCTTTATACAGAGTAAAACGCATTTCTTTGGGGTTTGGATCCCATTGAGAACCGGGTGTCTGGGTGCTGGAGAAAGGTAACCTGCTGAGCTGTTTTCAGTTAAGTCTGCAGCTTTGGGGGTGTGGACCAGACCCTGGGTCTCTGTTGCAGCAGGCTAGCATCTCTGGCTCAACAAGACAGGGTTCTGGAGTCCCAAGCTGGCAGGGAAAACGGGCTCAGAGGTCATTTCAGCACATCAAGTGACAGTCCCAAGGGGGTCTCTGTGACCAAACCCGTCACATCTAGGATGTGGCATCGTTCTATGTAGCAGCAAATCCAATTGGCTATTTCATTTTTACCAGGCTATTCTGGAAATCAAACTGGTGCTGTGTACTTGATATGGGAAAGCTGCAGCAGAAGAAGGTCCCTAAGAGCTTCCATGCAAGTCACCTTTCCCTGAACAAGCGTATCATTCATTTGATCCATTTTCAGAGAAACATCACCAGCATGGCTTGCAGTAGCAAGATCTACACTTCCTCTTTGCTGGTCCTTTGCTAGAGATCTGAATTTCAGGCAGAAGCACAGGACTGAAATGAGCACCAGTAAAAAGGTTAGCAGGAACCAATACAGACAGCACCTTTCTGAGAGACAAGGAAAGTAAAAAACACGGTCACCTTAAAACAGGTACGTTTGAGCCACTGTGTCACTTCAAAAGTTAAATAGCTGGAGGTGATCCATATTCATGAAACAACAAGGCACCAACATTCCCGGTAGGCAGGCTCTAGGATTCCTCGTCTGGTTTTATGTTTGGCTACAGAGTCTAACGTGCTTCTGTCCATAACTGGACTTTTCTTTGCAAGTCCCTGCTGGTTCTTTCCTTCCTCTTTGCCTTACGTGTAAAAGCTTATTTGTAAAAAATAAAGTTTTACCAAGTCCAAGACAATTAAAGAGACTAAAGCCTCTCACATGCAGTAATCCTTGGAAGGTTGAGGAGGGAGTAACATAATTGCATCTAGCCAGGGCTCAAGCGTATTCGACCCTGAGCACTGAGATTTAGAGAAATTTTATTAGTGCAAGTCCTAGTGTAAAATTCCTTAGACTAGCAGAGTCGTGTTCAACTGACCCGTGGCTAGTACTCGGAAGACTGAAAGCTCTGGTGGAGAGAGCTGTCCTGTACAGAAGGGAAACGGAAGAGCTACTACAAAGCAACTATTCACCCATTGTGTAAAAACACACTGGAAAAAACCAAAATCCAGCTAGTAAGGTGTTGCACTACCAGTGAGACAGCCTCTATCCCAGCACTACTGGAGAGCTGCCATGTTACAATTCTGTGTTTTCCTTCGTAAGTCAAATTCCCTTAAAGAGATTTAGCCTACGTGGAAAATTATTTTAGACAGGCCTCCGGCGCCCAGTGTCAAGCAGTCTCCAGAGTCGGTTCTCACCTACCCCTTGCTCTTACGTGTTATTTATTATCACACAGGCACCTAGAGCCCCACCAGAGATCAGCGCCTCGGTGTGCTGGGCACTGCACAGACAGAATAAAAGATTGTTCCTAATCAAAATACACCAGACAGACATGGAGTCAAAAATGGGGTGTAATTTACAAGCAGAGGGAACCGAGTGACAGTTCAATGGCATGTTAGTGCCATGATTTATTTTCATATAAAAATGAGTGGGCTTAGTTTGTCCTCCTTTATTTTTCTTTATTATATTAAGTGTTTCGCAAGGGGGTTGGGAGAGGAGGGAAGGCACAAAGGGGTTAGCTGAATGGCAAACCCCACAAAGGCAGGAAGAATGGGCACTGAGCCCAGGGAAGGATTGAGGGGACCCACGCAGGGCAAGGGGAATGAGACCGAAATGAGGTCCCAGCAAGCAGCCAATCAGCAGAAGAGAAAGACCGTCCTTTTGGGTAGGCACTGCAGTTAGGAGACTCTGGAGCTCCGACAGCAACCAGCTGAGACAGCCCTGATTCTATTCCCCCAGTGCAAACCAGGTCGGAAACTAGCAAGTCAAAGGTCACAAGAGACAGAACTGGTTTCTCCAGGGTGTCCGGTGCTTCTTTTCAAGCAGACACATATGACTGCATTCCAGCCAGGCCGTGGGTGCTTGGATTCGGCGGGTTTGTAGTTTAATTACCTGTGGCAGGGCAACCCTTACTTACCGCCCACCCCCAGCCCAGGGAAGAGAGAACAACTCCCAGACAATTGGTTTGGGGTGGGGAGGGGAAGAAGCCTGTTTTAACACGCTTGTAAATAATCAGATTACCAGTAGCACTGGAAGCCTTGCATAGCCTGACAGCTAGTGCCTGAGTTCCTGCCCACAAGTAGTTTCCTTGTGGTATAAACAATATGAAATTCACTAGTCTTCGTGAGTTTCAATCTGCAGCTGCCTCCAGTATCAGAAAACATTAATGCAGGGGAACAATGGCACAATCAAGCGGACAGTTATTACTGTGCAATTTCATTATCCAGGCTCATTTAAAGCTGTCATGTATGCGACTGCAGAAACTGATGGCTTAGCTACTCCTCCCCACTCGGCAAAGCATCCCAATTTCCAGCAACAGGGCGTTTTTAAAACCTACCCCATCCTGGGTTTTACATCATTGCCCTTGGAAAGATGAGTACCACGGCCGATGACACCGAGTGACCAAATTTTCTAAACTCCAGTTTGTCTGCCTCTGGCCAGTTTTCCAAGTCTAGAGTATATGGACTCTTGATGAGGACTCTCCTCTGATTGTCAGGGCGCTGATAAGGAAGTCACAATGTTTCTACACAAAGTTTAGTTACAGATTTACCTTTGAGGGTCATTTTTCCTTTCTGCCCTGACTTTCCATAGGAAAAAGTACCTGTCTCCTAGACTCTGCTCACTACAACGTGCTGCTGGCTTGTTCCATACGAAAGGCAGCAAAGACACTTCTCAAGCCATGGCCCACGTTCCAGAAAACATAAGGGCGTAACTATGGCAAATGTTCTAAAACCGCCATCCACAAGAGCTGAGGAGGTACAGGCCAAAAAGTGTCATTTGCAACAGAAATAAGGGAACACGAAACCTTTCCAGCCAAAGCCCCCAAATTTCCACTGGGGCTAAAAACGACACAAATTCATCTTTCTCTGCATCAAATGGGAACCAATCGACTATCCGAGCCCTGCTCAACAGCTGGTCAGTTTTGCATCAGGTCTTAACATGCTACCTCATCTTCCTTAATGTACAGGCCTCTGTGTCAGCAAGGTGCTTCTAGGTACTCGTTCTGATGTAAAAGTGACCTACAAATACAAGTTGTGCCTGTGACCTTTTTGCTCCTGGGTAGTAGATAAAGGGCTAACACTGAAACTTTTCTGCTTGTTTCTTACATTAGAAATATAAGGAGTCACCATTTTCTCTAATCCGTCAAATCACGGCAGATTGATTTAAATCAAGGTGATTTAATAAGCAATTTAAATCACGATTTAATCACCAAGTGGAAAGCCTCGATTTAAATCATCCATTTTAATCAATTTTTCCATTTGTACTTCAGTTATTTTCTAAAGAAAGGTGCATTCACACTGGTTAATATAACTGTTAAACCATGCTGAATTACGACTAAATAGAACATCTTTTTATTACTCGGAGGGTACATTAGAACAATATATAATTATTTAAGCAATTGTATAGCTTAATATTTTCAGATTCTTATGAACTAATTGTACATTTTAGTATGTTAGAAAATAGTGAATGACATATTGCTTATTAACTAGATAATTAACTTTTTGCTCATGGCTTGTGTCAAGCTGCATTAGGATGGTAACTATAATTTAATTAAACACACAAAAAAGCATATACAATTTATTTTTGTTAAACAAAACAAGCTCTTAATGTAGTACATGACCTGCTGTGCCATATTTATAAAGACTGACTTCAAAAGTTACATCTTTCCCCCCATTCTTTCTTTATATAGAAAAGCAGCCTTTAACTCAAAGTTTTTGATAGAGGCCCATGTATTCAGCATGTTCATTTAACTGTTTTAAGAATTATAATAAATTGGGGCCTCAATGTATTTTGAATTAAATTCAGATTTCAGTTTCAATACATTTATTTTTTAAAAGAAATAAACCTTAGAATTTAAACAATTAGAAAATCTCATTTCAATTTTTTAAAAAATCTGAATTTATTTATTTTATGTTTAAAAATCATTGATTTTTTCCACCCTGCTCTTTCAGCAAAATGTTGGTGGAAGTTTTCTCAGCACTCACAAGGGAAGGGGGTTTGGATCATTCACAGAGTTTTTCTCCCTGGGGTTGTTTTTTTGTTTTGTTTTTTAAGTTGTAAGCGCCCTGACTAAAAAACCTATTTCTTTTCCCATTACCCTGAGTTCAGTCTCACCTTGTACTAACCCTCGTTCCAATTCTCTAATCTGCCAGCAAAACCAGGGAAGCTGAAGCTAAGTGCTGACACCGCTAACACAAAAAGACTAGAAAAGGACCATGCTAAGCTTCAGAGAAAGGTGAACGCACAACATAATGTGAAAGAGTTCAACATTAATAAATGCAAAGTAAGGCACATTGGAGGGAAAAAAATCAAACTACTCACACACCATACAGGGTTCTAACCTATCAACCAACTCAGGAAAGGAACCCGAGCATCAGTGTAGACAGATCAAGGAAGAGTTGAGCTCAAAAAAACCCAAGATACTAGCATGTATAAGTATCAGGGGGTAGCCGTGTTAGTCTGTATCTACAAAAACAACAAGGAGTCTGGTGGCACCTTAAAGACTAACAGATTTATTTGGGCATGAGCTTTCGTGAGTAAAAACCTCACTTCTTCGGATGCATGTATAAGGAGTGGGATTGCGTATAATAAAGATAACATTATAACGCCTTTATATAAGTCAATGGTGAGGCCTCGTCTGGATATTGTGTGCAGTATGGGTCATCCCAGCTCAGAAAGGATATTGCAGAGCGGGAGGGAGTTCAGAGAAGAGCAAAAAAACTGTTCAAAGGCCTGGAAAATCTCTCCTATGAAGAGTAGCTGTTACCTCAAAAAGGAGACTAATAAGAGGGGACGTGATAAAAGGACATAAAACGAGTGGTCTAGAGGAGGAGTTCTCAATCAAGGGTCCAAGGCCCCTGGGGGTCCACAAGCAGGTTTCAGGGGATCCGCCAAGCAGGGCCGGCATTACACTCACTGGGGCCCAGGGCAGAAAGCCAAAGCCCTCCCACCATGAGCCCCGCCACCTGGGGCTGAAGCCGAAGTCTGAGCAGCTTAGCTTCCTGGGGCTCCCTGTGGCGTGGGGCCCTGGGCAACTGCCCTGCTTGCTATCCCCTAATACAGGACCTGGCTTGTAGATGCAGAAAACCAGTTGTTGTGGCACAAGTGGGCCGTGGAGTTTTTATAGCATGTTGGAGGGGCCTCAGAAAGAAAAGGGTTGAGAACCCCTGGTCTAGCGGGTAGACCGGGAGCTGATGGTCTCCATCTCAAACACAAGAATAAGGGGACAGTCAACAAAATTTTAAAAAAGGTGGGAAATTCAAAACCCATAAAAACTCATTGTACAGGACAGGGCCAAGAACTTAGCAAGGTTCAAAAGGGAGTGGACAGTCCTACACATAACACAAGTATCCAGAGGAATAGGAGTTAATGCTTCCACACTGAAACGGATCTGTAACTACTAGGGATTAGGACAAGACCTAATGTGGGGAGCAAATTATCCCACACCTGCCTCATGGGAAGTTTCTTGCTCCTTCCTCTGAAGCATCTGCTACTAGCCACTCTCACAGATACATACTGGACTAGATGACCTCAGATCACATGCAGTCTGGCAACTCCTACGTTCCTAAAAAGGTGACCCCATCAGGCCTTACATGTCATAAATCAGAGCAGGGAAAAAACCACTATTTTTTGCAAGCCACTTTTGGGTTCACGAATACAGAAAAACGTGTTTCACAAGTCTCTGCAGCTCCACTGCGTTCAGAGACGGGATCGTGTAACATCCAACAGCTTCCTGCTTTCATGAAAAGCATGCAGCATCAGGACCTATAACCGCTCACATGATCTTCTCAGGGAATGGCGTCTGAGTGGAACCAGCCATGTGGTGACTCTAATCCGCTAGGAATTCTACACTGCAGCTGAGCAACGGGACACTGCTTTGCTCTAGCCGGCATCGCTCTCTGTCTGTGACTTCCAATTCAAAGTTGTCAGGAAATAAAGACAAAACAGCCCCACCTGTGTGGAAGATTGATCCCCAAGAACAGAACATCACACAAATGGAGAAGGAGCAAAGACAGAGAATACCCCTACGTACATCCCAAATACTCTGCGAAAGGATCCTGCTGGACCACGCCAGTGGAGACAATGTAAACAGGGAGAAGCCAGTCGCTCAGACCCGCTCCAACAAGGATAAACCATCAAGATTACCCTCAACCCCATCCAATAGGATTTTCCATGCCGCTTACATACATGGCCACAGGCACAGTACAAGAACCTGAACACTTTGCAAGAAGTTTTCTAGATATTTGTAGCTATGCTGCACAACCGGCTGGCGTCAATTTCTACAGCAGGACATTGGGAGAGACCTAATGATCCATACACATGGTAAGAGGTGTGGTTCCCAAAGAATCATCTCTGAACTTCCCCCATGCCCTCAGGCTGCCCCTGTGCACAGTGGGGTGATCATTGTGCAGCTGGGTTGTGGGGCGGGCTTGTGGCAACAGAGGGGGTAGGTTTGAAAGGCCCTGTGGAAGTAAGCCCAGCTCTGGCAGAGGAGACTCTGCAGCAGGACTTCGGGGTCTGGAACTCCTTGCCAGAAGAGAGAAGACTGAGCCCAAGCCTGACTGTTTAGGACAAGAGCTGAAGACACCTTTCGGAATAACCCACCAATCCCAAGAATGGTGCGTGGCAAAGCAGGCGCTCAGATACCATGGTGACAGCCTCAGAACTTGGACACGGCACCCCCACTGAAACGCCCACCACTGAGAAGGTAAAGGGCTTACAACGAGCACGTCTGCAAACAAAACGAACTCTAACACTTGCATTCCAAGATGATAAGCTCTTTCCACAATCTCCAGGCACCCGCATCCAGTCTCCCTGGGCAGGAGCGTGACAGAAAGGCTGCTGCCCAGGAACACTTTAGACAAGCGAAATCTATTCTCCCCCAAGTCATTCAGCCTTGATATTAATTGGAATTTGAGTCTGACAAAGCAGTTCCCATTGATCACTCAAGTTGCTGGGCTCATGGACAGGGATGGTTTGGACTGATTCGGAACATAAGCTCTAGCTATGCACCCAGAAGAGAAGGGCAGAGCCTATCCCACCCTGTGCTCACGCCAGCTGATCGAGTCAGGGGAGCTTCTCTTCCACCTTCCAGGAGAAGGCTTAAAACACATGAAACTGTGACATTCCTGCTAATCCCAGTGCGCCACGTGCTCTTCATTCCTTCCACACCAACAGCTGGGGCAGAACAGTGCAAAGAGCTCAGGGCAGGCTCTAGCTCTCCACAGGTACGTCAAAAACATTGGGAACTGTGGAGCAGCCTGCAAAACTTCAGGCAGCTCAAAAATCACAAGGAGTTTGGGAATTCTCAAAGGACTGGTCTTTACTCACCCCAGGGTTCAGAGCTAAAGTGGAACATCTACCAACCAGGGGCAACGCTCTGCAGGAGGGGCGGTAGTACAAGCCTCAGATGGAAGTTTCCAGAAAGCCTGGAAACCTTCAGCAAACCTCAGAAAAAGTCTGACTTTTTTTTTTTTTTTTTTTTTTTACACAGTTGTGGGAAAGGCAAGCGTGCCGGAGCTCAGTGACCCTGCACTGTTCATTATGCAGTGCAGCCCAGCAAGAAACTGCACAGAGGTCAGCAGCTGCACAATTTATAGTAACAGTAAACCCACAGGACAGGGAGGGGAAGCCAGAATCTAGGTACACAAGTCAAACATGACCACAGCCCCATGAATAATGTGATTATTGGCTGCAAAAATAGCCACATCACTCCCCTTTTAAATACACGCTGCCTAATTATACTACAGGAACTATGCTTCTAGTTTTGTAAAAGAGTTTCTAGTCCTTTTGGTTGGGGAAAACAAGCCTGGAAGTAAACCAGATTTAAACTCCCATTATATCTGCGTGGGTCTGCAGACAGCCTAGAACAGCTATGACAAAGGGCAGGGGTTAACCCTGGCTAGAGCATTTTAGGATAAACATCAACCTAACACATTTCTCCATTGCTAAGTGCAGTGATGGGGCAAGGGCTAAGAGAGCAGGGTGAGGAATGAGGAACAAACCTTCCCCTCCCCAGCACATTTAAAGTCACACCCACCCTTGCGGGAAAGGGAAACATACATTGGAGTGCTGAGAAACAGCAAGAAAAAAACCTCAAATGCCTACTGTGTTCCACAAGACCCCAAACAGACGCCTACCTCCCTCACTTCTGGACACCCAAAGCCACCACCCATTGACCCTCTTCAGAAGACAGCAGAGGGCTTTCAAAGCACCCAGCTGCCTCCCTTCCCCAGTTTCTGCAATTACTGAAAACTTGTATGTGGTGCAAAATACATTTGTTATGTTCCGTTCACACAAGAGACGCTGTACTGGACTGGCGGCAGGGCCATGGTTCCTGGCCTTCCGCTGCAAAGCTTGGATTGACGGGGCTGTGGAGGACACAGGATGATTTAAGGCAGAAATAAACAGTTCTGTTCACTCCCTGATGAGGCCCCAACCAAAACTGCCAAGCTACCCACCAGCAGTAGACTGCTCTACTGCCTTATGGAGCAGGCATCTGTAACTAAAGATCCCAGGACTACAGCAAACCCATGTGCAAGCAGGGCTCGTTAAGAACCAGCCCTGTCAGAGGTATGGCGGGGACTGTCAGAAGCCAAAGGCAACTCCCATCTTTTCATGTGCGCTGTATATATACCAATCTACCGTATTTTCCACTCCATGCATCCGATGAAGTGGGTTTTAGCCCACGAAAGCTTATGCCCAAATACATTTGTTAGTCTCTAAGGTGCCACAAGGACTCCTCGTTTCTTTTACTGATACAGACTAACACGGCTACCACTCTGAAACCAGAAGCCAAAGAGATGCTCCCAAGTACCACTGAATTTCAATGGGAATTGAGTGCCTCCCCCCAAAAAGGATCCTTTGAAAACTCCAGGGCAATAGTTAATTGGTGACTTGGGGAGAGGGGATACCTGACCAATGTAGTTATTTGAAGGGGGTAACCACTGAAGATGGAGAGAGGCTGGAGCTGGTGATCTGTTCCCAGCAGATCCTGGGTGACTTGTGACAGTTATTTGGACCACCTGATGGGTGCATTCCAAGGCCTCATCTGTGCTGCTCTCTCAGGGATTCAAGTACCCCCCGTGTCCCACTAGCCCTGCTGTCCAGGTCCACCTCAGCTGGACTACTGCCCCTGCCCTCCAGTGGGGAAACCTCCAGCTGCTGGAAGGGTGTGGAGACAGTTCCAGCAGCATCTGCAAGAACAAGCCAGAAGCATGCAGCAAGCATGCACCCACCCTCTCCCACACAGCTGGGACACGTCTGCTCTTCTTGGAGGATGTAGGTGCAATCCTGATGTTGGCTCCAGACCGTAAGCCACAGAGTAGTGGGCTGAGATGTTTAATAGCAGAGATGAGGATCAACAACTGCATGCATTCAGAATGAGGAAGCAAACCCACCTGGCCCCACCGCTAGAGCAGACCATGACAAGGAGAGTTCCCCTCCCCAGAGAAGAGTGAAGATTGCTCTTGGAAGCTGGCTACACCAGCTATTCTCAAACGTTTGGACTGGTGACCCCGTTCACACAGCAAGCCTCTGAGTGTGACCCCCCCCCTTATAAATTAAAAACACTTTTTTATAGATTTAACACCATCATAAATGCTGGAGGCAAAACGGGGTTTGGGGTGGAGGCTCACAGTTCGTGACCCCCCATGTAATAACCTCACAACCCCCTGAGGGGTCCCAACCCCCAGTTTGAGAACCCCTGAGCTATCTGGTAGCCAACTCCTCAGCACAGTCAGTACACTCCAGCAAACACTCCTGTTGGAGTCCTGCAGGGCAGTATGTGTACTGCTGAAGGGGTGTGTGATCAAGGTGGCCACTAGGCCACAGCCCCTGGTGGAAGCCATAAACCTCAACCCCACCCAGCAGTTTAACAACAGACCAGAGATTCTCAACTTTCATGTGCAGGCACAGGACGATTCCCATTGTACATTGATAGGTTTGCTGTTCGCGTGATGCGTAGGGACACTACCCCAATCACACAGCAACTCCAACGTATACACAGCAGATGGAGATAGCAGGAGCACTCATGAGACAAAGCAGGATGAGAGGGCTCCTGACCTGCCGTGGCAGTCCCACAACTAATGCAACAATCCCAGATGCCTGTATCACATTACGTAACAGGCAGAAGAGTTCAGTATCAAGGCAGCCGGACTGGTATTAACCAGTGCAGGCAAAGTTACCTGTGAAGCTGTTAGCACAGACAGCCCACCTTAGAACAAACTTTTAAACTCATGAGGGACGGGTGCACACATCCATGAAGTGAATAACTTAAGTAGAGTTTATTCTATGGGGGAGATGGAACTGGGTTTTTATAAGCATTAAATGGTCTTTATTATTTGTATGGGGAAAAGTTCATGGAGGTGCTGTACTTTTCACAGATGTGGGCTTTATATTCTAGTACATGGGAGCTGACAGAGGATTGAAATGCAGGTGTAGTGGCAGTCAACAGTAATTGTGATGTGTAAAGTGTACAAGATTTGTTTTCAAAAAAGTTTATTACACAAAGGTAAGCTCACAGACCTGCCCCAGTATCAAAAAAACGTAACCTGCATGACAGCAAGAGCACTTCTTCCGGGGGGGGGGGGGGGGGGGTTTGCTTTCAGACATTTCTCTTCCCCCTCCTCTTGCAGAAGGGGCCTGCAGAAGAGGTTTTGAGGATGCTTTAGAAGGGCAGAGTAATACCTAGTATCCTAATTTGGGGTTCTCAAGCTGGGGGTCACGAGCTATCAGCTTCCACCCCGCTTTGTCTCCAGCATTTAAAATGGTGTTAAATATATTAAAACGTTTTAATATATTTAACACCATTTTAAATGCTGGAGACAAAGCGGGGTGTCACGCTCAGAGGCCTGCTGTGTGAAAGGGGTCACCCGTACAGAAGGTTGAGAACCACTGTCCTAACTGATACTCAGCAACGGGGAGGTGGTTCTTTGGCCAGGCTCAAGGTCAAAGCAGCAGTCTCTCATTTTGTTACAGAACTCCCAGTGGACTCATCTGTCCTCACCGGGCATCTTCCTCGTGCATCACGGCCTTGTCCTCCTTCCTGCACTAGCCCTGACTTTCCAGGAGTTTTCCAAACTTTGGGTCCTACTGGTCAGTAGTAGCCCTCCTCTTGCATGCCTGAGACTGGAGCACTCAATGTAACTATTAACTGGTGGGATTTTCCTCTTCCCACAGCTCATATTTTTAAGCGGTTCCAAAATTAGAATGCCATCACCCCCGCCCCGTACCTGCAATGGGATGTCCAGGCTGCAGGACTACCATTTAAAACAAGGGGAGTTGGTCGCAGCCACATCCCATCAATCCCATGGACTAGCAGGGAAAGTGATCAACGCAATTTCAATTCAGCACTGACTTCCCTGCTTACTTAGAATCCATTACCCTTCACCCATACTGTGGGGAAGGAGGGGGGTTAGTTTAGTAAAGAATGAGGCAGTTAAGGGGAAGGGAGGGGAATAGGGTGGTCACTTCATTGACTAGAGACATTGCACCATGATCCCTAGGCACACCTTGGAGGCAGATGGCCTGATAAGTACACCCTGTAATAGCAATGTTTTGCCCCTACTGCTCACTAATTTTCTGATGTGGAGGTTTGTTTCTTTAATGGCTTCATCATAACAAGAAGACTGACCCCATGGCACAGCTCAGACAGCAGCCCAAGACACAGGAGCAGGGAATGTAGTGGGGGGATAGGCTCTGCAGCCACTGTGCAACAGGGGCATGTGGGTACTTTGGCCCTATTACAAACACCATGGGCCAGAATGCGCCCAGTTCTTCCATGGACTTGCACCATAAGGCCCAGCTGTATAATAAAAAGCTGCAGGCCTGCTACAGAAGTGGTTTGTCCCCCCACTTCCTCCTCAAGCCTCAGTACCTCAGCTGACATCTCAGGATTCTTGATCCCCCCAAAGCCATCCCAAAACTCAATCCTCTCCCAGTCCCCATCTCCTCATCTCTTGGTGTACAGAGGCTCCCTGAGCAGTGTTCTCACGCTGAAGCCATAAGGAAGATCGCGATAGGAAGGTAATGGCGTTGACATTTACATTTAGACTTCCCGTAAGGATTTTGCTTGGTGCTGCATGACATTTGGTTAAAAACAAGAATACAAAAATCAGCATAATCTCTCATGAATCGGAGTTCAGTGGCCCAAGAACTGGCTGTAATCATTAACAGGAAGTCATCAAGCAGGTGTGTTTCTATAGGGGCCCAGTGGGATCAGTTCTTGGCCCTACGCTGTAACATTTTAGGGACCTGGAATTAAAAAAAGTCATTAGTAATAGTTTGTCATCTGCAAAGAGTGGGCGAATAGTAACAGAGGACAGATACAGAGCGATCGGGACCTCGTGGTAAGCTGGGTGAAGAAAAAAAAAAAGGCATTTTGATACGGCCACATGTAAAATAACATCTAGGAACCAAGAATGTAGGCCACACTTTGTAGATGACACTATCCTGGGAAGCAGTGACCCTGAAAAAAGACTTGGGGGTCAGGGTGGATAACCAGCTGAGTGAGATCTTAGTGCAACACTGTGGCCAAAAGGATTAGCATAGCAGGCTCAGAAGAAGAGTCAGTCCCTGAGCTGGTACAATGAGCAAGTTTCCCCACTGTGAGCTAGATTGGACCTTAAGACCATTTGCCTTTTAGCAGCAGCACTGCCTGCTGCTCCTGCCAACGCCCATCTCTGTTAGTTGTTCAATTCTCTGGCTGTACACTACTGCAGTGGTTCTAATTCAGGACCCATTTCTAAACCTTGATGGCCTGTTGCAGCCCAGACCCAAAGCTCCACCCCTATGGGGGCTCAGAGCTACGATTCCAGACACTGGCCATCTGGGGAACACTTTCCACCAGCAACTGGAGGGAAGGGCGATGAGCCAAGACACCCGCAAAGAAAACTGCCACCCCCAGCATAGGGGGGCAGAGGTAGGGATTTGTAGGGCAGAGGAGTGTGTGGATGCAATGGAGGGGTGGTGAGCCAACAGCTCCTGAAAAAACAAAGTCCATGAGATGCAGGGGTGGCGAGTTCTGTGGGTAAAGTGGGGGCTGGTGGAAGGAGTTGGGATATTGTGGGGAAAGATCTAGGGGGATGCCAGGATGGGTGTTATGCCGGGGGGGTGTTACATTGCAGGCTCAGGCTGGGGGCAGGACAGGGTGTAGAGAAGATGGGGTGTCATACAGGGTTGCAGAGCTACTCAGGTTTGGCCTGGCCTCCCTAATAGGGGGGTGGGGAAACTGGCCAGATCAAACTTGAGTGAGTGGTTCTGCAACCAATAGAAGGGAGGCTGTGCCAAACCTGGGCTGCACCGTAACCCATGCGCCAAGCTGTGACACCCAGAGAGGGGAGCTAAGCCCTGCCAGACCCTGCGACCCTTTGACACTTCTGCCACCCAATTTTGGGTTGCGACCCACAGGCTGAGGACTCTACACCAAGGTACTGCATATGGCTGAACTCAGTTAGCCCTCAACGTCGTCCTCCTCCAAGATGAAAACGAGAGTCTGCCCCGAGCCAGCTGGCAACGCGCTTCAAGGACATACCCGCAATCCCTCAGTGGGGTCTTGTCACAAACCAACGCGTTCGCTGCTGTGAAGCTAGCAGGCAACTGAGCTCCAACGCACGTGGTGCTATTGGGGTCTTCTGGCCAACCTGACCCTTAGGTCAACAGAGTTCGGAAAGTAAACAAGCGCCCTGCAGGATGGCTATTTGCACCCCTGGGTCTATTAGCAGTGAGCTCCGAGCACACTGGCACTGGTGGGACTGGCCCAGTGAAGGACCACAAGGCATTTATCCTTGCTCACAGCAAGCCTAATGTAAAAGGTGGCTGTAATACCAGTCACCACAGAGAGAACTTGTATGGATGCAATAGGCCTGCTGCAAGGCCAGAGTGACCAGCAGAGCACATTAGTCAGGCCTTGCCTACATTGAAGGGCTCAGCCAGCACTTCAGCGTGGAGTCACGAGTTCAGACATGCGAGATGTTTCAGAAGTCAGGGGAAGTTGGGCACTAATTCCCTCTGGCACTTCGGGAAAATCTCAGCCCTTGACTCTGTCCAGTAAAGCATCTCAATCCCAAGCACAGGTGCCTACTGCCCCTCACAACAATATACATCCCCCGTTTGATTCATAGATTTATAGATTCATAGATTCTAGGCCTGGAAGGGACCTCGAGAGGTCATCGAGTCCAGTCCCCTGCCCGCATGGCAGGACCAAATACTGTCTAGACCAGGGGTGTCAAACTCAATTGCACAGGGGGCCAAAACTCAAAACTCGCGGGCCGAACAGTATAACCATTTATTTAACAGACTAAATATTTATGTTTTTTAACCATTAATATGAACCAAAATACAGGATATCATTCCAAAATAAATACATTTCAACTTAAAATATTTTGCTCTTCATAAAAAAATATCCTGTCAATACAATACATTCAAAATCTGTACATGCTGGAATATTAAAAAATCTGAAAATATAAATAAAAAATTGAATTTAAAGCAAAAGTATAATCATAACAAATCATAACATTCCATTTTCTTGTCCTATTTAGTCAGAGCCTGATACTTGGAGTCTTTTCTTTGCAACAAGTTCGTTTATGTTTGGGGTTAGGTTCTGTGTTGTGAAGATTCTCAGGATCGATTGCAGGTGTTCATCAGTGAGGCGACTCCTGTGTGACGTTTTGTTAATTTTCATCACAGAGAACAGCTGCTCGCACAGATATGTGCTGCCAAACATGGACAGGATTCGAGCCGCATGTTGGCGGAGCTGCGGCATCGCTTCAGGAATGAAGCGAGTGAACTGTGCTGGCCCCGCAGTGTCGTACTTTGCCTTCAGTGTCCCGTTACATTGCAGTTCTATCAGCTCCATCTGCATTTCTACAGGTGCGGTTTCCACATCGACTGCAAATGGGTTGCGAAGCAGCTCGAAGTTACTTTTCTGTGCCTCAAAGTCACTGAAGCGCCGTGCGAACTCAGTGCGCAGCGCGCTGAGTTTTTCAGCAAAGGTGGCATTTGGGAAAACTGTGGCACTTTCTTGGTTCCGTATTACTTGGCAACAGGGAAAGTGAGACAAGTTGCATTGGTGCATTTGTGTCTCCCATAAGCGCAGCTTCACTTGAAATGCCTTCACTGCATCATGCATATCGGTTATTATGTGCTCCCGTCCCTGGAGTTGAAGGTTTAAAGCGCTAAGATGCGACGTTATGTCAGCCAGGAACGCCAACTCACATTTCCACTTTTCATCCCGCAGAACTGTGCAGTCTTTCCCCTTACTGTCCATGAACTGGCAGATTTCCTCTCGCAGCTCAAAGTGTCTTTTGAGAACTTTTCCCCGACTTAGCCACCGGACCTCCGTATGATATGGCATATCGCCAAACTCGCTATCTATTTCCCGCAGAAAAGACGAATTGGCGGTGATTTAAACCGTGGGCTCTGATAAAGTTGACGGTTTGTGTTACAGTGTTCATCACATGATCCATTTTTAGGACTTTAGCACTCAGCGATTCCTGGTGTATGATGCAGTGATACACTGTCAACTCACCGGCACAGTTCTCCTCCCGCATCTTTGAGCGCATCCTTCCCACCAGTCCATTTTTTTCACCACACATAGCAGGTGCGCCATCTGTTGTAAGTCCAACGAGTTTTTCCCACGGCAGTTTCATGTCGGTTACACTTTGAAATACATTTCCAAAGATGTCTTCTCCTTTCGTTGTCCCGTGCATCGATTTAATGTCCAGTATTTCCTCTGTTACGCACAAATTGGAATCCACACCACGGATAAATATCGCCAGCTGTGCAGTGTCAGTCGCGTCAGTAGTTTCATCCACGGCAAGGGAGTATGCAACAAAATCTTTTGCTCTTTCAGTCAACTGTGTTTTCAAATCAGTCGCCATCTCACAAACCCGATTAGCAACAGTGTTTCTGCTGAGGCTTACATTTGCAAACGCTCGCGTTTTATCTGGACAAAGGACGTCGCACACTTTCATCATACAATTCTTTACGAATTCCCCCTCGGTAAACGGCCGTCCTGATTTGGCGATCTCTTCGGCCACAATGAAACTTGCTTTCACAGCAGCTTCACTTTGTGATTTTGCTTTGGTGAAAAACGTCTGCTGGGATGTCAAATTCTTCTTCAACTCCTCTACCTTTTGTAGCTTCTGTCCTGCGCTCAGGTTTTTGAATTTGTTCTCATGTTTCGTCTCGTAGTGCCGTCTTAGGTTATACTCCTTCATTACAGCGATATTACTCCCGCAAAGGAGACACACTGGTTTACCTGCAATTTCAGTAAACATATACTCAGTCTCCCACCGGCTTTGAAAGCCTCGGTTTTCAGAATCAATTTTTCTCTTGGCCATTGTTGGGGTCTAGCTTTGATTTGATATTAGCGTTGTATACATCAACAGACCGCGAACTTGAACCGCGGCTTGCCGTTGGCGGCAATTGCACTGCATCATGGGATTTGTAGTGTGTGTTATTGGGGCGTCATATCACAGGGCCATTAAAAACAGATATATAAAACGATTTCGCGGGCCGGATATAATTGTATGGCGGGCCGGATGTGGCCCGCGGGCCTTGAGTTTGACAAATGTGGTCTAGACCATCCCTGATAGACATTTATCTAACCTACTCTTAAATATCTTCAGAGATGGAGATTCCACAACCTCCCTAGGCAATTTATTCCAGTGTTTAACCACCCTGACAGTTAGGAACTTTTTCCTAATGTCCAACCTAGACCTCCCTTGCTGCAGTTTAAACCCATTGCTTCTTGTTCTATCCTTAGAGGCTAAGGTGAACAAGTTTTCTCCCTCCTCCTTATGACACCCTTTTAAATACCTGAAAACTGCTATCATGTCCCCTCTCAGTCTTCTCTTTTCCAAACTAAACAAACCCAATTCTTTCAGCCTTCCTTCATAGGTCATGTTCTCTAGACCTTTAATCATTCTTGTTGCTCTTCTCTGGACCCTTTCCAATTTCTCCACATCTTTTTTAAAATGTGGTGCCCAGAACTGGACACAATACTCCAGCTGAGGCCTAACCAGAGCAGAGCGGAGCGGAAGAATGACTTCTCGTGTCTTGCTCACAACACACCTGTTAATACATCCCAGCATCATGTTTGCTTTTTTTGCAACAGCATCACACTGTTGACTCATATTTAGCTTGTGGTCCACTATAACCCCTAGATCCCTTTCTGCCGTACTCCTTCCTAGACAGTCTCTTCCCATTCTGTATGTGTGAAACTGATTTTTTCTTCCTCAGTGGAGCACTTTGCATTTGTCTTTGTTAAACTTCATCCTGTTTAACTCAGACCATTTCTCCAATTTGTCCAGATCATTTTGAATTATGACCCTGTCCTCCAAAGCAGTTGCAATCCCTCCCAGTTTGGTATCATCCGCAAACTTAATAAGCGTACTTTCTATGCCAATATCTAAGTCGTTGATGAAGATATTGAACAGAGCCGGTCCCAAAACAGACCCCTGCGGTACCCCACTCGTTATGCCTTTCCAGCAGGATTGGGAACCATTAATAACAACTCTCTGAGTACGGTTATCCAGCCAGTTATGCACCCACCTTATAGTAGCCCCATCTAAATTGTATTTGCCTAGTTTATCGATAAGAATATCATGCGAGACCGTATCAAATGCCTTACTAAAGTCTAGGTATACCACATCCACCGCTTCACCCTTATCCACAAGGCTCGTTATCCTATCAAAAAAAAGCTATCAGATTGGTTTGACATGATTTGTTCTTCACAAATCCATGCTGGCTGTTCCCTATCACCTTACCACCTTCCAAGTGTTTGCAGATGAAATGCAGTCCTCTTGGGAGCGGAAGGCAGCCGCCACCTGGCGCACAATACAAGGCATAAGCAGGGAAGGAGAAAGTCGAGGAAAAAACCAGGGCGATTTCCTACCTAAAGCCCAGAGAACAGGTGTGTGCGTGCATCCAATGCCAAGCCCTACCAAAGCAAGAGCAACAGACATAGCGAAATGCAGTGAGGCTGGGACATACACACCCACCCTTGTGCAACCAAGTCCAAATACCGAGTGAAGTGCCTAGGCCCAGGTTAAGTGAGGAAACATCCACTGTGAAAGTTGTGCCATTGTCCAGGTAACAGAATTCTAACGGCCCGAACTTGAAGACTGGGTGTTCTAACAGCTCTGCTCTAGGAATGACTTGGGAGCAGGTCTCCGGCCTGCGTTACACAGGAGATCAGACAGGAGGATCACAATGGTCCCTTCTGGCCTTGGAATCTACAAACTCCTGAAACAGTTGTCACAGCCCAAGTTTAGTTACCGTCTGTCAAGGATAGCAGCTTCTCTGGCAGCATTCATTAACGGGAGAAGCGGGACCTGATCCTCACCGAGGCCTTCAGGTGCAACCAGAGCAAACAGCTTTGCATTTTCTGTTTTATCCTCATTTCATTCAGGGACGTTTGCCAATGCAGAGATACATTTATGATTTGATTGGTAACATACACCCACGGCCTAAGCCCCTGAGCACATCTGCATCAAAATGTGAAGTCCAATACAGATGCACCATGTTCCCTCCACTCCTGAAGGCAAATAAGACCATCACTGCTCAAGAAGGTCTCAGGGCCACGAGCAGCTCTCTGAAGACACCACTAAGACTGTCTTAGAGCAGTGGCTCCCAACCTGTGGTCCATAGAGTCCGGCCTGAGGGTCAGTAAGAGAACACTGAGGAGCAGCAGTTGGGAGTGCGGATAAGGATTAGAAGTGGCTCACAAGGGCTCGTTTATGGAGCGGTCTGTTAAAGTAGCTAGGTAACCACTGTTTAGAGTAAATCCTTGTGCAGCACTTTAAAGTCACTCTTGTCCTGCTGTCCCGCCTGGCGACAGCAGTGAATTATTCAGCGCTGCACAGACCAAGTCGCTTACTGAACCCATGAGACACGAGAAAGACATCCTGTGAAGAGCGGGTCTGCAGCTTGCCAGCTCATCTGCAGGCTGTGGAGAAGCGTACCCATTTCACCATAGGTGCTCTCCGAACTTTGGAGACTACAATACGGTGGAAGCGGAAGCAGACATCACATTCACAGCTGTCAAGCAGCCTCACAAGAAGAGCCGTCAGCAGTGAGTTTGGGCAACCTAGATTAACCTTCACTCTTACTCAGGAGAGAGCAATTCTTAGCAGGTGAGAGTAAGCTCTCAAGACGAAAGCAGGGAGTAAAGAACGCAGCCAGAGAGCCAACAATAAAACAAGCCAGTGGGTCAGCCCGGAGGAATTAAAGCTCTCGCCTACAGCAATCACATCAGAGCTACGGAAGAAGTTTAATCTTTCACCGCAACAGAAAGGGAGATTGGAAAGGCTTGATCCCACAATGGTGAAGATTAGTGATTTATCTGCTTAAATAATTGTCCCAACCCTGAAAGGTTGTAAATATTTCTGTAGATCAAGAGCACAGGCAACAGAGCAGAAGGAGAGTGTTGTAGAACATGAGACTCTTGCCTTAAAGAAGACATCTGAAGAAAAAAAAGAGCCATGTATCAAAGAAACCTCTGCAGTGTACAGAAGTCACGAATAGACAGTTGTCTTCTGCAACCACCACCATTCTCTCTCCTTCTCCAAACGTCTTTCCACCACTAATTTCCTCTCTGGAAATTATCGGTCACACTTTATATGAAGCCTACATTTATAGTTAAAGGCTTAATAAATTATTGATATTTAAATAAATGTTATAGATTGTTAGAGAATGTGTTGGACTAACATACTAAGCTCTCAACCTGTTTATAAAAGGTTAATAAATGACAGATGCTCTAAACTTTTTAAGTGTACCCTTCCTATAAATCCACACTGCTATGAAGCCCAGTCAGGGGATATAAAACATACGTAGTCCCCAAGATGGGCTCTCTTCTCTGGTGCAAACTCCTTTCCACTCACTGGTCGTCTACGCTCACCATCTCCTTTCTTTACCTCATGGATGGCCAGGGCTTTGGGGTCAGGCCATCCAAGACCTCTACAGCAGCAAAGTCTGGATACTGATGGGCCAGGCCTCTAGGTTGTAAACTCCTAAATGCAGGCACAGGGTCACCTTCAGTATCAGAAAAACACTGGTGGCAAGTGGGTGCCTGAAATCCAACAGCACTTACATACTTAACGTGAAATTATAGCTGTGTACCTGCATCTTTAGGTGCCTAAACACCTTTGAAAACAGAGACAAAGCTTGGTTATATCTGAAGAAGTGTTGCTTACCAGCCAGTATTTCCTACACTCAGGATGTTTAGTTGAAAAGGATCACACTTAAAGTTCTAATATTTTCTACTTTACACTAAAGTGCCAAAAAAAGTGGAGTGGGTGGGGGAGAGGGGGTTAAGATTTCAAAAGCCAAAGCTCCCCACAGTAGCTTAACTGAACCACAACACGTATCTAGTAAATGCATGTGTTACTGGGTATAGTAAGAAAGGTAGCAGCGAAAGGTATAACACAATTCAATGGCTGGAAGACAAATTCAGACTAGAAAGACGGCACAGTGTTAAGCGTAATTAACCACTGAAACAACTCCCCAAGGGTGGTGGTGGTGGATTCTCCACCCCAGACCATTTTTACACTCAGAGGGGCTGCATTTCTAACAGCTCTGCCCTGGGAATGATTTGGAGGCAGAGCTCTGGTCCGTGTCACACTGGGCAATCACAGTGGTCCCTTCTGGCTTGGGAATCCACGAATCTCAGACTACACTTGAAGCACGTGTAATTCGGTAACACCTGGAGGCTGCATAGAGGATCAGGCCCCAGTGTACCACATAAGCTCAGGAAAGCCTAGTCAGTGGCTGTGGGAACCCCGAGATGGATTTTCCTAACTTTGCAGGTTTTCAACTATGAAAATCCAGTGGTTTGCATGTGTCTAGCTATATTTTAACTCACCATTCTGCCACTACAGAAGCCACCCACAGAGGGGACTAAGCACTTAAAGGGTTAAACATGTGCACTAAACTGACTCAGCTAGGAAGCATTTCCTTCGAGCACTACTCGACTGAGCTGGGGCATCGGGGTACAGCTGCCCTTAGTGCTTTGGAGCTGTTGGGTTCCCTACCCTCTTAGATCTCACTGTCCTGGGAAGTTCTGAGGAAGGCATGAAACCATGCAGGGTCAGGAGAGCAGAGTACATGGGGTGCACTAAACAGAGGGTGGCCATGGTCCTTATTGAGGTGGTCAGAGTTCGTAAAACCAGAACCAAACCAGCTTAACAGCTGAGCCACTTAGACACCAACGTTTAGACTCAGTTGTCTAAGCATGCAACTAGCTCACCTATAAGCTACTTTGCTCCTCCAAGCAGAAGGGGGGAGGGATAGCCTGCTAAACCCAGAGTTGTGAGTTCAATCCTTGAGGGGGCCCACTTAGGGATCTGGGGCAAAATCAGTACTTGGTCCTGCTAGTGAAGACAGGGGTCTGGACTCGATGACCTTTCAAGGTCCCTTCCAGTTCTAGGAGATGGGATCTCTCCATTAATTAATTTTAAAAATTAATTTAATTAATTAAAAGCAGCCTGAACACTCCCTTTTCTTTAAAAAGCTAGGAAATCCCTCCCCAGACTAACGTAGTTCAGATCGTTCAAGCCATTGCTTGATTGTTTAGGTGTGCCATATCTACGAGAGTCCCAGTTAAAAACCAAAGCACTGAAGCATAGAAATACTCTATTACAGTCACTTATACAACTCTCAACAGTACATTCAGTTACCAATACTGTTACCTTACAGACATCCTCGAGAGACCTAACTGAACTGTAATACCTATTTATAAACTCATCACATCTAGGAGTACATCCAACTATATGAAGTACATTAGTAATGATCTCAAAAGCTGGAGTACATATGGTCATCCTGAATAAATATTCACATTCACTTTAAGCATCTCATGTTGACAACCTATAAAAAAAGTTTTTTATTTCTAGATAGGGTAATTTATATAACTATTCTGTTAACTGGGTGTTTCCAGAGTTAATGCTTAGGTTTGGGATTTTTTAATGGTAATGCTGGTTATGCAGTAAATATTACCTTTACACATATCCCTTGAGCAACTGTAAAGGTTTATCTGGGCATGTTAATACGTGTTCATACAACCCATGGCTCTTTAGAGCTGTGCAAGATTTTAGATGTTTTATGTTAGGATCTCAGTTAGAACACCACAGTCCCAGATTAGTGTGCTCATGAAAAACCCTCGAGTCTGCAGTGTACAGCTCCCCGATAGTGTATTAGGGGAACATGGAGACTGGACAGGTGATCAGTGCTGACTTACAACGCACCAGCGCGACTACAGAGTGCGGTGAAGGAACAACCCCAAATGGCTTGCACAGCTTATTTTGCTATACTAAAAATAGCGTTAGACCAACTAGCCAGAGCTACAGGTTTCAGAGTAGCAGCCGTGTTAGTCTGTATCCGCAAAAAGAACAGGAGTACTTGTGGCACCTTAGAGACTAAAATTTATTAGAGCATAAGCTTTCGTGGACTACAGCCCAGCATATGCATCCGAAGAAGTGGGCTGTAGCCCACGAAAGCTTATGCTCTAATAAATGTGTTAGTCTCTAAGGTGCCACGAGTACTCCTGTTCTTTTAGCCAGAGCTAGTTGGCAACTGAACCAGAGGAGTGGGCAAAACAGCTAAATTACCCTACAGCCACTGAAAGCTGCATTCCATAGAAGTACAAATGTACAATTACAGCTGTTCCAGCTGCCCTGCAGCAGCTTATTGGGGATTTTCATTTTAGGCCTCAAGACGTCCAACTGGCAGCAGATGATCCACCAAGGAAAAGGACAGCGAGACCTAGATCCTGTTACCGAGACCCCAGAAACGCACCCTATGGCATAATGGAGGCAGTGTGTTAAGGAAACTCCTGCTTGTTGTGTATTTACCGATTAGATACTTACTAGGAATCCCAGGCTTCCTTAATAAGCACAAGGGACGGGCATCGCTAAGACCAGACTTCAAACATGGCGATGGCTCCATATCAACACTAAGAATGATAGCTGTGTACAATTAGTTGGTTTAAAGGCAGCTGGACTACTCCTTCCCTGAGACACCTCCCTGTGATGCTCACAAAGTGACCCAATAATTATGGGGAAACACCTTGCTGAACCATCAAGTTGTACACATCCCTACACCATAATTACATGATTTTATTGATGTCCCTCACCACTCGGTTACACAGCTTGTTGTTCCATGTCTAGAATTAGACTGTAAGGCCTTCAGGCCAGGGACCATTTCCCATCGGCACGCTTGGGGCTGTCTACACAGGGACAGACAGGAAAGTTAAAGTGAATTAACTAAGCCTCTATATGAATTAACCTCTGTATGCATGCTTTCATTCAGGGAATTAAGTTAGAGTGAGCTCAAGTCCTTTTATGTCTGATTGAGAGGTCCACACGGGGATTAAAGTGATTTAACTTCACACCTTTAGTTAATTCATCCAGACTTTCCTGATCATCTCCATGTAGATAAACCCTTGAGAACTATACAAATTACCAGCAGCTAAAATACTCAGGATAATCTATTTCCTGCTTTCAACCATAAAATCAGCCATCCCAGGACCACCGTTACTGGGGGGGAAAAAAAAACAAACAAACAAAAAAAAAACACGCACTCCACCTTATCTACCCAGCTAGGCCGCTCATTAATCCCAGCCTTCCACAACATGCAAAGGGATGGGCAGCGCTCAGAACACAGGGCGGCTGCATATCAGCGCTAACACTATTATTGCTTTCAATTAGTTTGTTTCAAGGCAGCCGCACTACTCCCTCCTCCAGACACCTCTCCTGTGATGTATTGCAAAGCAACCTTGGAAATCTCCTCTCTCACCCTACCTGTTCCAATCAGCGCTCGCCTGGGCTAACTACCTTTTTATTTTATATAAACAAACTGAAGAGCAAGGTATCTGGGATTCCATTCGTTCTCCTGTTGATCAGGTTTCACCAGCATCTATATACCTGGTCAAAGACACCCTGTAAATGAAAAGCTTCAGACATTAAAGTGTTGTACATCATAGCGACTGCAAGAGAAGGTTTGCACTGGCTTTCCTGCTTCACACTTTAGCTCTGGACTAGTATTAGGGCCCCAATAAGAATCCTTACAGCAGCCTCGGCACAAAGAGGGATTACAAACGACAAGCTTGCTCCTCAGTTACAATAAAGAAGGGTGGTCAGCCCAGGCAAGCAGAGACTGGACCAGGTAGGATGGGAGAGAGGACATTTTGCCAAGTCTAGTTGGTTAATAAGGATGTCAAGTCCATGACACTGTAACAAAGGGTGGCCAAAGAGAACCCACAGAATTGTACAATACTGCGTACTACACCCAGCTACAACACTTTCCACCCAGGACCTCGAAGTTCTTTACAAATTACGAATTAGGTCTCAACACTATGCTAGGTGGATATCCCCATTTTACAGGTGGAGAAAGTGAGACACAAAGAAGTGACTTCCTCAGGATCATACAGAAAGCTGGTAGCACTGCCAGGACCAGGACCGGACCCAGTCCTCAGTCCTGTGCTTTAAGCCCAAGACCTTCCTTCCTCATTCAGGTCAACCTTCATCTTTAATAGAGGAACAGTCCATAATCACAGACAATGCGCCATCTTGATCCCAAGCAGCTACCTGCAGGTCTCCCAACTGAGGGTAGCTGCAGTCTGCTCCTCCTGGTAAGTTGCAAGTACAGCCCACATTTAGACAAGAAGAAAGCTCCAACTTTTCCCTACGTGCCAAGTCACTGCAGCATCTGACCTCCTCGCAAGTATTCATAAATGCATGCTCAACACTGTCACATAGGGACCCCTAGTTTAGAGATGAGAAAACCAAGGCATGGAGAGTGAGGGGCCAGCCCAAGGGGTCACAGTAAATCCATAGATAGGGGTTCAATTCCCACCTCCACCAGAGGCCCAGTGGGTTGTCTCAATCACAAAGCCACCCTTCCCCTCAAATTCAGCCAGGGGCTAGAGAGATGTAGGAGACACCTCAGAGAAGAGGGCACAGAAGAGGAATTAAAAAAAACCCACACCACATATGCACCTTGTGGCACTATTTAGATGCCTTCCCCAGTACATACAAAGCCAGCACGAGCAAATCAAGCAACAGCAACTAACCAGCGTGAATCACTCAAGACGACACGTACAACAAGCACCGATTTCACTGTGTGGGTCTCTGCAGACACAGGCAGGCCTCTTGCTATTTATTCATGGCTGTTTTAGTTTCCCCCAAAACATTTTAAATGTTCCTAATTGAAACTGCCCAGGGAATTCCACAGCTACCAAAGCGCCACAAACGGGTTTGCACCAGCCTCTCCAGAAATCACCACCAGGTTTGCTTTGCTAGCCTGTAAAAGCAGCAGGAATTTTGTGGCAATCCAAAACCTCGAGTGCCCTCATCAATAATGGGACCATTGTGTGACGCTGCCGAAGCTCCCACAGCCTCGCAGCCAGCGGCAGCTTGTCCTGCTTTACCTATTCTCTGCAGAGAAGGAAGTTAAAACTGAATGATTTCGTCTTCTTTCAGGGACAATAATTCTATGGCACCAGACAAACACAACTGGAAGAGGGCCCAGAGGAGGGAAAGTGGCAGTTCGTTTTAGAAACAGCATCTGACCTGTATTCCCACACAATGCTCTTCTCTCAGTGAAGCCAAATACCTACAAAGGCTCAGACAAGAAAGCCAGTTTTACTGCAAGTTCTTTTGCAAGCACACATACGAAGGCAAGAGCCATGGGTTTAGCACCATTCATTCGGATTCAGTTGAACTGTGTACCCAGACGTTTCTGCTAACAGATTTGCTCCTAAGAACACTGCTTCTCCTGAGAGCAAGCAGCCATTTTACATGATCCCTTGAGCCTGTAACCTTACCACGAATGACACAGTGGCACATGAAATAAACCTCGCAGAACATAGTTCCCTTCCTTGAGACAGCACAGCTCTGCCATCTTAGGCTACTCTCGCACCAGCAACAGTCTGCAGCCGAAATTATTAGGGTCTGATCAGCAAAGTGTAACATCACCAAGGCAATGACCTTTGCATTTAGGCTCTTGGCTAATTCAAGTCACACTCGCCTACCATTTCAAGGCTTTCAGCTCGCACTCTGCTTCACAGCTCAGCTCTGAGACAATTAAATGCGAGTCAATCTGCCAAACACCAGATCTCTGATTCTCCTTCCCGCAGGGTTGCCAACCCTCCAGGACTGTCCTGGAGTCTCCCGGAATTAAAAATTAATCTTTAATTGAAGACTGTCATGTGAGGAAATCTCCAGGAATACGTCCAAAATTGGCAACCCTATGTCTACATTCCTCTAGCCAATCAGCCTGCGCAGCATAGAAGCTGTAAGCTGAGGAATGGCTAGGCCAAAAGTCCATTTTGTTTTTCTTCTTGCTTGCCTGAAGAGGCCAGAATGGTTAGCATACCGCAGGAAAGCCAACTAACCCAGCTAATGAACTGACCGGGCTATCCAACGCTTTCAATTCGCAGCTCTAGAAAGGGATAGGGAGCTCTGCCTTACACGCAAAGCCTCATCTGCGCCAGGAGGTCAGTGTCCCACAAAATGGACGCTGGCTATACCAGGGCCACTTACAATTGTGTGCAGATTAACGCACGTTCCTGCAGCACTATTACAAGGAGAAGTGGACGCTTTGCAGAGCGAAGAGAGAACTGCCTGCTTGCAAAAGAGGTGGTAAAATAAAAAGCAGATCTGAGTCTTGTCAACAACACACGTGTGCACGTATTTACATAACAGGCCCACATAATGCCCTGGAGTTTCTGACACCTCCACTTGTGCAGTTCCAATGAAACCCTCACTGTGATGTGAGTGTCTGTATGGGACATGTGGCAGGGAGCAAGCCCACAATCATTGCTTTCCACCAATCCCACCCACCAGCACGCTCAGGTGGCAGTAACATGGGGTTTTGGTTTTTTTACGAGTAGTATTTCGGTTTCTATTTCATAGAAGTTTGTCTTCTTCCTCTGGCCTCCCCCATATTTCAGGCTAAGGGACCAGTGGCTGGAGCCATTCAAAGGGATCAAGCTATTTCACTAAAACAGGGTGGGATCTTCCATGATTAAAACAAGGTACCCCTTCCTTCAGGGAACACAAGTCTCCCGGGGAAGCAAACACACCCTGACCAGCTGACAATTCCCAGGGAGAGGCACTAGCCCGCTCCTTTCAATCAGAGTCCAACTCGATCCCTGTTTGCTTCTGCAAAGAACATTCTGGGAAGGAATGGGATATATTTTGGGAGTTGGTGACTGGGAGCCATGGGTTGGGAGGAATACACCCTGCAGGAGGGTGAAGTGAGGTTGCCTTGACTTGGTACCAGGTGACCTAGAAAGAGTAAGGAGCACATCTCAGATACTATCTGGGGAAAGGCCCTTTGGGAGTGACCATGGGAAAACACCTGCCCTCTTCATGATCATCAGACTGAGGAAGAAATGACTCACTTCATCTTCTCTTTGGCAATCACTTTGCTCAGGAGCAGAGCCTAGTCCTCAAATCTCAGAGAGGCAGAGGAAGCGATAACCCAGAACAGGGTTGGAGGCTAGGTTTGGTAAGGGGAATGGGAGGCTGAGTGCAAACACAGGTGTGAAACACAGGCCTTGGGCAGGCTCAAGTGCACAGTCCCCAGAGCCCTCCCCCAGAAGCAGGGTTGTGGTGTGACGGTCCTGTTTCCTGGAGAATGGAAGCTAGCAGACCAAGGCCGTGGGCAGGGCAAGCCAGCATGAGGGGGGTGGAGATAAGGTCTTCTGGGTACAGGAAGGGTCAGCCCTTGGCAGAGGCGTTCTGTAGAAGACAGGCTTGTCTAGATCCAGGCACACCATCCAGAGGATGCAGGGGGGAGGTCAGGCTTGGGAGAGGAGCCAGGAAGACAGAGGCTATGGGCAGGTCCATGCAGTGGCAGCGGGGACAGAGAAGAGGTCCCAGGAAGGTATATAGTGGACTGAGGTCCCAAGGGGGGGTACCTGGTAGAACAAGATCAAGGGCAGGTGCAGGCAATGCTGTGCAGGGGTATGGGAACAGGGGATCACCAGGAGTGGGGGGGGGGGGGGGGGGGGAATCAGATCTGAAGGTACTTGGTAGATGAAACGTTAGCCAGGTCCAGGCATACTGTGAAGGGAGGACAGGTAGAGGGTACCGCGCAGACAGAAGCATTGAGCAGTCCCCCAGGCACACCATGCAGGGGATGGGAGGGTCTCATCCCAGCAGGGATAAGGTCCAGCGGGCCAGGACCAGGTAGACCAAGGCTTTGGGCAGGTTCAGGCACACTGTACAGGGCAGGGATGCACAGGGGCTATGGATGGCTCACTGTGAGGATTGGGAGGTCCCGAGGGGCTGTGGGGGCCCCAGGGGGTCACATAGGGCAGTAGCTGGTAGACTGAGGACTTGGGCATGTCCAGGCACACCGGGCGGGGGGCTGGGGAGATTCCGGGGGCACTGTGGGGGTCCCGGGGGGCCCAGAGGGGCTATGGGGGTCGGGGGGGGGGCTGTACCTGGTAGACCGAGGCCTTGGGCAGGTCCAGGCACACGGTGTGGTGGGGGGGAGGTTGGGGGTCCCCAGGGGGCTGTGGGGGTCCCAGTGGGGCTATGGGGGGGCAGTACCTGGTAAACCAAG